>NC_133376.1:13244093-13269592 GCF_049309525.1 Garra rufa
GACAGATGGATGGACAGACAGATAGAGATGGACAGATGGATGGACGGACAGATAGATAGAGACGAACAGATGGATGGACAGACATAGATAGATAGATAGATAGACAGATAGAGACAGACAGATGGATGGATAGACAGATAGATAGATAGACAATAAGATTTGATTGGGTAAACTATTCTTATAAACCATATGACAAGAGTACAAATGTATGCAAAGATGAACAGACTTTATAAACTTTAGCAGCTTGTACTAAAGTTTTTGTTTAAATGCTTCAGATCTTTATATAATGAGAGAGTTTGAAAATGTTATTGTTCCCCTTAAAGCAATGCTTCTCAGAGCCTCCCTCATGAATTACTAACACATCCACCCACTGCTCTATGAATAAATGATCCAGTTCAAGCACTAGGCCTAACTCATGACTTTGTGTATCAATCCCCTGATAATGAGCCGACAAATGCTATATTTGTTTCTTTACATCATCTGGACTAAAACTACAATGAATAAGCAAATTCTTCTGAAGAGGTATCACATAGATGTTGATTTTTAAAAAAAGCATGTTGTTTTGGATTTAAAACTCCATTAATATGATATCCTGACCCAGATAGATTTCCAAAAACTGGAAGTTTTTACTGTCTTCACATATTCTTGGATGACATTCTTCATTTAAAAAGTACACATCCTCTTACAGTGTTCCCAAAACAGTGATCCTGCTCTTATTAGCATTCACAAACAAGAAGCTCCAGTTTTCTGAGACAATTATCAATTTTAATTTAATTATGCCTTTCTGATATTTTTTTTTCCAGAAAACGCTATATGGAAGTCTGTGCATATTAAACTTCTGTACTAAAAACAATAAATAAAAAAGGGAGAATGTAAAAATCTAGACGCAATTCTAAGTTCCTCTTCCCCATTCTAATTTATACAGCTGTTTTTTTTTTTATATCCAGACACACTTCTGGGAAAGAATTACAAAAGGTTCAAACACTCGCTGATGCTACAGAAAGACAAAAACTTTTTGAATTTGAAGATCAGGGTAAATTTAACTTATTTTGTCTTCTGGGGAACGTGTAAGTATCTTCTGTAGCTTCTGAAGGGCAGTACTAAATAAAAAATATGACATTTAGGCAAAATAAGGAAAATGTACGCATCTTCATTCTGTTCAAATGGATCTTAATGCATTGTTTTTTCTTCTGAAGCATCGGTGAGTGTTTGAACCTTCTGTAATAGTTGCATTTGAGTCCCTCAGTTGTCCTCAGTGTGAAAAGATGGATCTCAGAATCATACAGTCATTGTTGGAAAGGGTTCAATTTAATTATGCCTTTTAATTGCACAACAATTCTATCACTATCACTAAAAACAAACACACACACACACACACACACACACACACACACACACACACACCTGTGGATCCTTCAGGTAACAACACATATTAAGAATAAAGCGTATGTGAACTTTTGAACAGGATCATTTCTATAAATTCAACTTTTTTTTATAAATAAATCAAAAGTAATTTTCTCTGGTGGACTATATGTAAACATCTTTAATGTGAAATATCTTCAGGTCAGTACAAAAAAAAAATGAACGTGCATTTTGTATGATCCCTCTTTTTTTGGTCAGATTCTGCAAGGTGTATGTAAACTTTTGACCTCAACTGTATATTTATAATATTATTATTTATAACAAAAAACTATTGATAATATAAAACGTTATGTTTCTAGTAAAATATTTACCATACACACACAAAATAAATGTTATGTAATATTTATAGTATTATTTTACAAAATATATTTAAAACATATTACAAAAAGGGTTACTGGCAGACCCAATAAAACAATCTCAGCTTGTTACGACCCATTTATGGGGGGCTGGTAACACAGCTAATAAAAGAATACATTTTAAGATTTTGATTCTTGAGTTTTGTATTTTAATGAAACGTTTTGCATACAAAATTTAAAGTCAAATAAAAAGGTCTTTAACAGCAATTTATGTTCTGACCCTACCGGTCAAATATTCATTGACAGCCATTGCATGCTGTTATACTGTAAGAACTAATATTCAATCAGATTATTTTGAAAGGTCGTGGCCTGTTCATGCGTTTCATGCGTCGGCTCATATATTGATCTGTGCTGCACTCTAGTGGCCAAGAGCGATCATTGCGATCGGAACTGATACATACACCTGTGATTTATAAAAAAAATCACTCAAGCATAATTAATGCACTGTAAATTAAGTAAACAAAACAGCTGGAGGCAAAGCATCTAGTGTCAGTATGCAAAAAAATAATAATATGCAAGATGATCATATATCAAGTGCACTTTTTACAGCCTTGGTGTTGCATTTCCAAAACACACGTTACGCGTATTGAATAAAAATGTATAGTTCAAACACTTTCAAAATTGTATTTGGATAAAAGCAGCATCTATCGTAAAAAGCGCGGGATTGAAGGAAGCACATAGACAGGCGTATGTATGGAAGGATGTGTGGATGTGTCCCTCTGGTCACATTAGAGGCATTACTGTACAGGGAAGCGCGTCACGGATCCTCCCACTCCATACCATAATAACCCGTCATGGCTTCCCAAACACGCCTCTATATGCACCGATTCCACGCCGTCCAAACTCTCATCCGCGGTCCTGGAGAGCGTTCAAAGCGATGCCCTTGACCCATTTCCAATCTGGAACTGTCTGATTTATGACCAGCATTGATGGATTGTGCACTTGCCATTGCAAATGCAACGACGCCGGTCGGGAAATTAAATGCAATGTTCGCCGGATGCTCTCGGTTTGATCCGTTTCACTGGTTGTAAATGTGTCAGCAGGCACCTATAACACTGTAAATCTGCCTTCGTCGCGTCATCTATAGAGTTCCTCGCGCGCTTCCTTGTTTCAGGCCAATTGCGGGACGGGCTGAAGCCACAGAGGAGGGGGTGGTCTCCGGTATCCGGTTCTTTCCGTAATCCTGCGCCGGTGGAATTTTAAATCCGTTCCTCCAGCGGGATCTGCTCAGTGGAGATTGTTTATTGGAAATGCTACACTGCATTGTTCTTTAAAACGCTTCATTGTTGCATTCTTGCATGCGCAGAATGCGCGTTGTTGTTGTTGTTTTTAGAACGTTTAATTGATACATTGTCGCACTCGCGTTGTTTAGAACGTTTAACTGCTATATTGTAACTTCTGCGGGATGACGATAACGTGTAGAACGTTGAATGGTTACATTGTAGCTCTTGCAGAATGAGCGTTTCGGAACGTTTTAGAACGTTTCACTGTACAGTAACAGTGCAAAAGTGAGCAGAGCTGAGGAGCAGCCCACCGGGATCCGGTGTAAATATTCAACAAATGATAGAGGAGGAGTCGGTGCACGATAAAAGGGATGTGAACCGAGAGCAAAGAGCTTTGGACTAGGTTTAAAGCGCGCTCTCAGTGTGTTCTCGTCAGTTTGTTGGAAGTCCTGCTGCTTTATTATGAAGAGTGATCTCTCATAACAGGATTGTGGGCATTATCGATTGGATTATGAGTGATCATCCATGCAAAGTGACACGAGATTGACTTAGTTTCTGATTTTGAGGGGATTTATTTCTCTTCTTCTTTTCCACCCGTTCGGAAGCTTATGATAAAAGAGTTATTCTGGAAACACATTTGCATCCGTTCCGTATAGGATGCACCCAGAAAGCAATGAAAACCCTGCAGGAGCAGCCAGTGGGACACCCGAATCGACTACTGAACCGCAGGCTGGGTATACTGAAGGCTCTGCAATGGAGCACAAAGACCCACAGGACTACGAGGAAGCGGAGCGTAAGCTCGCCCCGGAGGACAGCACGGTCCAGCTGATACAAACCGGCTGCCCCGACAAGCGTCCGGCGACGCCGCCGCCCGGCGCACACCCGGGACCGGGGTTCGTTCCCCCTGAGGGAGGCTTCGGCTGGGTCGTGGTGTTCGCCGCTACGTGGTGCAACGGCTCGATTTTCGGCATCCAGAACTCATTCGGGATTCTGCACATGATGCTGGTGAAAGACCATCAGGAACTGACGGACCAGGCGTCTCAGTTTAAAGTGGGTGAGTGTGTTTCAGTGTTTCACTAAGTGTTGGAAGTGTGAGGTGAAAGGAGATTCCAGGCACACTTGATCCTGAGAGGCTTAAGGGATCATACCTTATCTTTAGAGCCCCAGAGTCTGGTGGTAGCCGCCTCAAGCTGCTCTCTGGACCCGCTACAGACAGAGGGAGACGCCTACTCACATCCCACACTGACACCTGCTCCCATATCAGCTACTGGGAAAACACAGGAACATTTTTGGGGGGCATTGTAAAATAAAAGTAGGGCATTGTTTGTTTACGTATGTCATCACAAAATTTGGATATTTATGTTTTATTGGAACAAAAAAAAAAAAAAAAATCATTTCTGAATACTAATACTGGTGGTCCAAAGATGTTTTTGTGCTTAAGGCTGCATTTATTTGATCAAAAATATAGCAAAATTGTGAAATACCATTGCAATTTAAAATAACTGTTTTCTATATGAAAATATTTTAAAATGCAATTTATTCCTGTGATGGAAAGCTTAATTTTTCAGCATAATTACTCTGATATGCTGATTTGCTGCCCAAGAAGCATTTTTTTTCAGTTTTTTTAAAAATTATATATCAGTTCTAAACTTAACTTATGATCACGACTGAGTGCGCTGATTTGGTTAAGTTATTACCAATTATTATTGATGCTAAATTATTAATGGTTCTTATTATTGTCAATGTTAAAAACATTTTTGCAGCTTAATATTTTTGTGGAAACCATGTTAGATTTGTTTTCAGGATTCTTTGATGAATAGAAAGTTTAAAAGAACAGCATTTTATAATACTATAAATGTCTTTACTGTCACTTTTCATTCATTTTTTGCACACTTGTAGACCTGTCAAATGATTAATCGTGATTAATCGCATTCAAAATAAGTTTTTGTTTACTGTGTATATATAAATACACATACATGTATATACTTTCAAAATATTTACATGTATATTATATGTAAATATATCTAATTTATAAAAAAATTTCTTAAATGTATATGTGCATTTGTGTGTATTTATATATAAATAATATACACAGTACACACACATACTGTTTATTATGTAAACAAAAATGTTTATTTTGCATGCAATTATTTGCGATTAATCATGAATAATCATTGTTTCACAGCATTACATACTTACTGTATAAAAGTAGCCTATTGATTTCTTCCTTAAAAAATATCCCAAAATGCTAGTGTATCACAGTTTCCACAAATATATTATCCAGAACAACTGTTTTCAACACTGATAATAATCAGAAATGAGCAGCAAATCAGTATGTTAGAATGATCTCTGAAGGATCATGTGACACTGAAGCCTGGAGTGATGGTGCTAAAAATTCAGTTTTGATCACAAGAATAAATTAGATTTTTAAATATATATTTAAACAGAAAGCAGTTATTTTAAATTCTAATACTATTTCACATTTGAACAGTTTTAACTCTATTCTGGATCAAATAAATGCAGCCTTGGTGAGCATAAAAGACCTAAAAAAACATTAAAATTGTAATTATTAATTAACTTTTGACCTGTAACATATATATCATATTAAATCATAATATTACTGATGGCATCTGATACTATTACTTTACTATGTTACATCCAAAATACTATAGCTGTTTCTTTTAAGTTTTGAAAGAGTTTCTAAAACAAATATGTCATGCATTTTTAAACAGAAAATCCAACTCATTCCCTTTATCGATTCACCTAGAAAGAACTGTTGTTGTTCACTTAAAAAGCCATCTTAGAAAGCAGCCTTGGGCATTGTTCGTTTACTCATCAGAAACTGATTTTCTAGTTTTTACTATGAAATGTTTATTCTGGTCATTGTAATTGTAAAGTAGCAGGAATTTCACTGCTCAAAGCGTTTTGTAATTGCTCCGCTCCCATCCGGGCTTTCCATTTCTCACTCCATGCTCACAGGTCAGAGAAATCCTCATTGTATCCCCACGTTTCTCAGACCAGTGAAGTGAAGCAAACAGTGAAAAGTCCCAGTGCTGATGTTTTATCATTTGCATTTATAAAACATCATCCATATGCTGTGCCACCAGTACGATAAAACAGCAAGTCAGCAGCCCCCACATTGTGCAAACCAGACCAAGAGATCAATTCAGTTCTCAATGCTGTCGAAAGCAGTATCTGTCACGAACCCTCGTGAACCTGTGAATGTACCCGACAACCCTTCAGCTCACTTCTGGTCCTCTGCCCGAGCCAACGTGAGAGAAAACAAGACCGAGTCCACATGCTAATAATCTCGTAAATGTCTTGCAGGCCTTTGGTTGCTGTTCAGGAAATCGCCATCTGTCTTCCACGCTGAGCTCGAGTTTTTACGACCGACATGCAGTAAAGGCTCAGTTAGTTTTAATGTTCAGCCTCCCACTTTGCCGTACAACATCACTATTTGATGTTTACATCTGAATATTAATAAAATCAGGCCCACAGGAGAAGGACAAATGAGTGGTTTGAGGAGAGTACTAATGAGCCTTATGGAGAAAGTGTGTTCGTTCGTTTCTCCCTCGTGTTTTATGAAGTGATACTGTGAGGAATGAAAATATCTGCATTAATTATTTGTGACTGTGCCTACTGTGTGTGTTTGTGGGTTCATTCTTTTCTAACTTTCAGGCCTTATTCAGTTTTCTGGGTCATTGTATTAAACTAGTGCCTTTTTTTTTAGTTTACAATCACGTTTTATCGATGTCTTCCTTTCTGGGCCTAGGAACATTTCAGTTGTTTTGGTGTCTATGCAGAGTCAGAAATCTCTTGGATTTCCTAAGAAATATTTTCATTTGTGCTCAGATGATGAATGAAGGTCTTACAGGTTTGGAATGACATGAGGGTGAGTAATTAATGACAAAATTGATATTTTTGTGTAAACTATTCCAGGTTTTACACCTATGTGGACCTTGTTTTCTAGAAGGATCTTTCTGATTATAACCGTTAGCATCGTTAAAATGTTCAAAAAAGATCTTGTGTTTCACAACACCAATGATTTCTAATAAAATTCTCCTACTCTGTCGCTCTCATTCTGTCTCTCTGCGTGATGGCCCTTTGTTTAATCTGCTGCGATGGCTGTGATGTGGGCGTGTAATAGGGATTCGATTGGTCCGTGAGGGGCTCATGGGTAGTGAGGGAACGCATAGAGCTTAAAGGGGCGTGTCCTGGTTCCCCCCTGCCTCACTCACATGATTCGGCCTGTCCCAACACGCACAACACAACAGTTATGTTTAATCTCAATAGGGGATTACAACAGACACTCCCACACAACTTTACATGCAGGTTAACACAAAAGCAGCTCTGTCTCAGCTGGGGAAAACATAAACTTTGAAACTCTTCAGGTCATTTTGCAATGGGTTGCTTGATTATTGAGTTCTTTTAGATTGGTCTGATCTAATAGAGCTGGCTTAAAGAGATAGTTCACCCCAAAATTTAAATTCTGTCATTAATTACTCACTGTCATGTTGTTACAAACCAGTAAGACCTTTGTTCATCTTTGGAACACAAATTAAGATATTTTTGATTAAATCCAAGCTTTCTGACCCTGCATAAACAGCAACCGACACGTTCAAGGCCCAGAAAGGTAGTAAGAACATCATTAAAATAGTCTGTGTGACATCAGTGGTTCAACCTTAATTTTACGAAGCTACGAGAATACATTTGTATGCAAAATAAACAAAAATAATGACTTTATTCAACAACTTCTTCTTTTCCCTGTCAGTCTTCAATGCACATTCAGGAGAGTTTTACGATGCATGCGCATGCATAATTTTGTCCAAAATAATACTGTTTTTGTGTCACTGAATGTTTAGACTTCAAATATGCGGTTTGTAAGAAAGATAACGTCTGTTTGGAAAATTTGCTTCAGCGTTTTCAGAGATGTGAGCTCCAGTGCGTCAGCGGCCGTTCAGCGCTCCTGGACATGCTGTAAGCAGCCTTATTTCGGCCAGATCTTCTGGCATTTGCCGCTGGCTCTGATATCTCTATAGTGGTTAAACACGAGATATCATTTGTTTTGAGTAAATTTAAAGGGCAATCTTTGGTCTCATTAATCTTTTATTTGTTCCAGAGCAAATAGTTTTATTTACGTTATGTTTATTTATTAATAGTAGTATTTAATAATAGTATTTAGCATTGGGAAAGGCGTATGTGTTTGTTATGGTGATTTTAGTTGCATTATTCCGCCATCAGCTGCTGACAAGAGACGTGTTTTTATGAGCGAGTTAGCAGTAAAGACTTTTATATTGAAACTTGGGGCGGCTGGCCCATGGTGGGCGATAGTGCATCGCCCTCCTTGAGCCACACGAAAAAAGAGAGGAGAAAAAGACTCTTATATTGCTAGTCCTAGTCTGCATATTACGGTACAATCAACAGCCTGAATGTCACTTTCCAACCTAAAACCCCGCCCCCTTGGGGCGATCTCAGTCAGATTGAAAATCACCCCAGCCGGTCTCATAGAGTTATATTGTGAGATTTTTTTTTTTCAAATTTTGAACCCTACAATGCATTTCAATGGGCACCGGGAGGGCTCGCCCCAACGTGATTTCGTAATACGCACTGATGCGTGCTCGAAGATGTACAGCACGCACGCGTAGCGAGACGTCTGAATGCATCGGCCATGCTTTCAATGGAGAGGGAACTTGTCAGGAACATGCCTGATTTTAATGAGAGGGTAATTGATCACTTTGCCTGCTTAAAAGAGAAGCGAGCAAAATTTCAATACAAGTGATGTGTGTTATTAAATGGTGAATTGTTTATGTTATCATGGCCGTAGCCAGCTATGAGGTCACCGAGGTCCAGACCTCGGTCATTTTTTATATTCAAAAATAAAATGTCAAGCTCTTCGAATGATTATTTAGCCGTTTAAACCACCTCATATCACATGAGTGTTTGCTGCGAGAAGCTAGCGCAGTGAAAGGGGCTTGAGAACGCGTTGAGTGAGAGCGCGGGTGCAGCGGCCTCCGTTTGTTGCCAGATCCACCTATTATACGTGTTTTTTGACTCGTTTGTCCAATTTAGTGTGACACTTTGGGACGTTTATAAAGTGGAAAGTTGAACGTTAGTTTTATGTCAGTGTCATTATTCTAACGTTATTTTTATAACTTGTTATAAAATAAAAATTCCCTCAGCTAAAAAAAAACGAACTTTCCATGTAAAACATTATACTGAATAAAAAATCTTTCACAATCTATATGTAGTGCATTTGTGGGTGTTATTATAGCACAATTCTTAACACCTCACTAATTTTCAAACCCTGGTTATGGCCTTGTATGTTATATGTTGTATTCTCCAAATGTTGAATTTTAAATAGTTGTATTGATTGCATATTGGCAGCCAAATTTATACTGAATATGTTCTGGAAAGATTTGATTAATTACAGTTTTAATATGAGAAATAAAAAGTCTTTAATTGTAAAGCAGTATGGCTTTTTTTTTTTTTTTTTTTTTTTTTACTCTTAGAGGGCAAACTAGTTGATGACAATGTGTCTCTTGATGGCCATGGCATGGTGGAAGTGTTTCAGTGTATTTGAGACCATTGCGATAAATTTAATATAGCTATTCAAAATAATGTACAGTTTGTACAATTCATGCCTGATGTTGCCATCTAGGAACAGGGAAACCAAATCAAACAATGCAATGTAATGCTGTAAAGTTGGCTATCTGAATTTTATCATAATTTTACCCATTAAAGCGGTTATCTTTGCCAAAATCGGAACAGTTGCCCCCCCAGAGATATTTGTCAGGAGCCGCCACTGATTGAAAGAGACTGAAACAGGGTTGTAAACAAGGAAGTTATTTTTACCTTCAACAACAGCTTGTAAGACGCAGCGCTCTCATTGAAAGTCACCTTAACAGATGAAAGGATAGTACGACAGCGGGCATTTAAACTAATGTTTCATGTTGGATATGACTTATAAATATAAATAGATGTACACACATATACGGTGCCTTGCAAAAGTATTCAAACCCCTTAATTTTTTCACATTTTATGTAGCCTTATGTTAAACTGCTTTAAATTACTTTTTTTTTTTTTTTTTTTTACATCAATCTGCACTCCATACACCATAATGACAAAGCAAAAACAGAATTGTCATAACTTTAAATTTTAACTTTAAATAAATGTATTAAAAATAAAACAACTAAAATAAATAAATTATTCAGTATTTAGCTATGATGCGATAAGCTTCGCACATCAGCATTATCTGCCATTCTTCTCACCTCTTAAGCTCTGTCAGGTTGGATGGGTGTTGGCAGACATTTTCAGGTTTCTCCAGAAATGTTTGATTGGGTTCAAGCCCAGGCTCTGGCTGGACCACTCAAGGACATTCAACTCAAGGAGTTGTCTATAAGCCACTCTTGCTGTGTGCTTAGGGTCATTTTCTTGTTGGAAGGTGAACATTCAGCCCAGTCTGAGGTTCTGAATGCTCCAGACTGGGTTTTTATTAAGGCTATCTCAATATTTTGCTGTGTTGAGCTTTCCTTCCTTTAGTCCCTGCCACTGAAAAACAGCCCCACAGCATAAGGCTACTAACACCACACTTTACTTTTCGAATGGTACTCTGCAGGTGATGAGCAATGCCTGGTTTCATTCATACAATACTTTTTTTTCTCATATCCGTGAGATGCAATCCTGTTTCTGAGCTCTACAGGCAATTTTTTTTAAACCTCAGGGCATGGTTTTTGCTCTGATATGCATTTTCAGATGTGCCATTTCAAATCATACTCATTCAATTGAATTTGCCACAGGTTAACTCTACTCGAAGTGTAGTATCGTCTACAAGCAATATGAAAGCTCCTCGACTAAATTTCAACTGTCCCAGATAAGAGTATGAATACTTATGCAATTGAATAATTTAAGTTTGTCGTTTTTAAATACATTTGCAAAGATGTTAAAAACCTGTTTTGTGATTTGCCATTATACAGAGTGTAGATTGATAAAAGTAATTTAAAGCAGTTTAACATAAGGCTGCAACATAAAACAGGAAAAAAAAATTAAGGGGTATGAATACTTTTGCAAGGTACTGTATATCTATATATAATGTGTGTGTTTGTGTTTCTGATAAATTCAATTCGAACAGACAATAACATTTGTTATTTTAAAGATTTATTTTTTGGCCTTTTTGCCTTTATTATGATAGGACAGATCAGATAGGACAGGAAGCGAAGTGGGAGAGAGATAGGGGGCGGGATCGGGAAAGGTCCTCGAGTCGGGATTCGAACATGGGACGCCCGGAGCGCAACGGCGCTATATGTCGGCGCGCTAACCACACAGCTATTGGCGCCGACAATAACATTTATTATTTAACAATACTTATTGTATCCTGTCTCTTAACAAATTCTAAAAAAAACAATCCTAAAAATATGGCAAAATAATTCTGAAACAGAAACCATGTTTGTCATGTAAGAGTTACATTTAGATCACTGTCTGAAGAAATTGGATCTATTCGTTTAAAAAAACATAAAAAATGCAGATGCCAAAATGAGCATGATGTCACTGACCTTTAACTGCCATTCAGCTGTGGTTTACGTCACCATACACACCTGCGGCTTCCCGAACATTGCTCTTTTTCCCCCCTCTCTCTTTCTTTTTGTGTTTCTCGCTATCTCTTCCCTATTTGTTCACACATACAGAAGGACTGCTGGTAATGCATAGACTCAGATCATGTTACCTATATGTATATCTAGAGCACATGAACTCAGATACTCTCTGCTCTTTTTCCACTCGCTCTCTCTGCATCACATACTTGTTGAGGGAGAGTTTGGCTTTGTAGACTTTTCAGATTTTTTTAATGTTTAAACTTCCAGTTTAAAATCTTAAATTCTGGGTCAAGCAGAAGTCTGAATACTTAAATTCCGTGAAAACTCGAGGCCTTTCCGTGCAGCACAGGTGAAATGAGTTGAAGGATTGAAAACAGTACACAAGTGTTGGTGAAAGGTGAAGGCGTTCGTTGGCTGTTTGGCATGTAACTGATAGTTTTCGAGCACTGGTTAACACTAGTGTATCCAGGACACGCTTAGAGACAGTGAGTCTGTGAATGTGTTTGACTGATGCTTTAATTAGTGGTCAAGCAACTCTAGATTAAATTTGCCTATAGTTTGTGATCATTTGCTTATTTTTAAGCAACTAGAAGCATTTTGTGAGCTGACATTTTTAAACTCTGTAGTGCCTGTTTGAGTACATTTTAATGTAATCCCTTATAAAATTTTCCCTTTGACTAATCATTAGGATATACATAAAGATCACGTTCCATGAAGATATTTTGTAAATTTCCTACCGCAAATATATCAAAACCTAATTTTTGATTAGTAATATGCATGGCTAAGAACTTCATATGAACAACTTTAAAGGTGATTTTCTCAGTGTTGAGATTTTTTTGCACCCTCAGATTAGAGATTTTCAAATAGTTGTATCTCTGCCAAATATTGGCCTGTCTTAACAAGTATTTATTTATTCAGCTTTCCGATTATGTATACATCTCAATTTCATAAAATTGACCATTATGGCTGGTTTTGTGGTCCAGGGTCACATATTACTTATGCATCATTGCCACAATGCCATTTGTTTGCACACCACAAATGTGTTTTAATGCATAATTGCTGTTTATGAAGCAATGTTATTTTAGTATCCCTTATAGTTTTCATTAATAATTTAAATCAGTTTTTATTTTCTGTTTTCATTTTAATTTTGGGTACATTTTAGTACTTTTGTTGTGTGTTTTGTCTCATTTTTAGTTTTGTTTTAATATGCCTATATGGTTTTTATTCATTATTATTTCAGTTTTACTTACACTACCAGAGGTTTGAACAGTAAGATTTTTAATGTTTTTTAAAGAACTCTATTCTGCTCACCAAGCCTGCATTTATTTGATCCAGAATACATATAATATGAAATATTTTTACTATTTAAAATAACTGTTTTCTATTTCAATATATTTTAAAACACAATTTATTCCTCTCATTTAAAGCTAAATATTCAGCATCATTAATCTAGTCTTCAGTGTCACATGATCCTTCAGAAATCATTCTAATATGCTAATTTGTTGTTCAAGAAACATTTATTATTATTATTATTATTATTATTATCAATATTTGAAACAGTTGAGTACATTTTTTTTCAGGATTCTTTAGATAAAAAAAAATAGATAAATCAGCATTTATTTAAAATAAAAAGCTTTTGTAACATTACATACTATACCATTCAAAAGCTTATAGTTCAAAAGAAATGATAGAAATTCATATTTTTATTTAGCAAAGGTGCTTTAAATTGATCAAATGTGATGATACAGACACTTATAATGTTGCAAAAGATTTTTATTTCAGATAAATGCTGCTCTTCTGAACTTTCTATTCATCAAAGAAACCTGAAACAACTTTACGCTGTTTTCAACATAATAATAATAATGATAAAAGTTTTTGAGCAGCAAATCAGAATATTAGAACGATTTCTGAAGAATCATGTGACTGGAGTAATGATGTTAATAATTTAGGTTTGAAATCACAGAAATTTTTTTTTTTAAATTACATTTTAAAATATATTCAAATAGAAAACAGTTATTTTAAATAGTAAAAAATTTAAAAATTTTACTGTTTTTGCTGTACTTTGTATCAAATAAATACAGGCTTGGTGAGCAGAAGAGACTTCTTTAAAAACATTAAAAATCTTACTGTTCAAAAACTTTTGACTGGTAGTGTAATTTAGTACATTGACAACCTTTAAAAAAGTATACTTTTTTTCATTTTTTTTTTTTTTAAGTACACATTTTATTTCATGTATTTCTTTTTCAATCTTTTTAGGGTCATTGTCCTGTTAGAAGGTGGAAGGTTTTATTTAACTATAATAACCCTGGTCTAAAGAAAAATTTTTATGGGATGAAGTATTTTTTGCTGGAAAATCCCTTTAGAAAAAATATAAAACACTAAAATATTGCCCTGCGAGAACATCTTTCACTTAATAAACATCTAAATCTGTTTAAACTCCAGTGCCATATCTAGATTAGCAATCCGTTTTTTTTCTCTAATGGTCAGCAGTGTGATAGTGCAGATGAAGAGTGCCAGCTTCACAGATTTGCTGCCAGATGAGTGTGTCTGAATCTGTCATTTGATGATTAGAGAATTTCCCCCTCAATATGTGCAGCTGGGGATTGTGTGTGCGAGCTGACTGAGCTGAGACACACAATCATTTTTTTGGCTGGATTTAAGGAACGCTCTGTCTCAGCTGCTATTTGCTTTGCTGAAAACCCACAGGCAAAAGATGAGAAATGTTTCTCCTCCTGCTTTCGCACATATAACGTGATTATCAATGTCAGCTGTTAACATATTCATATACTGGATTTAGTCATAGATGTTTAAGTCAATTACTAATTACTAATGTTTAAGACAATTTCACTGCACAGGATAGAAAGGATGGATTAGAGCCAGATTTCTCAGTTGCTAAGGCAAGTGTCACCATAGTGAAATATTTTCCTCCCAGGAGAGTTTGAATTGTGAATACATTGGAACTAGAGTCAAAGTAATTCAGGTTGAAACAGACACATATAAACCGATTTAATTAAACATTTGTGGCGTTTTGCCATTTGTATTGTAAGATCTATTGACAGATCTTGTATTCTATAGGCCTCTTCTATCATTTTGCTGAATTATGTTGAGTAGAGATTTTAGAGATTATATTAGAGGCTATAAACTGATTCTATTTACTATTTTGCAAGTAAGCTATTTTCTGTGTCACATATCATCAATCGGCCATATTGGCGGCACTGAACGTAAACAATGCAACTGAACCGAACAAAACTTGCATATTTTGCTAATTACTGCTGCTGAAAATGTTCAATTATTGTCATGTTTTGGGCTTTAATAATTGATCAGACCGGGAAAAACATTTGTAGGACTATAGACTGACAAAAGTTATAACAAATCAAGGTGAAGAGTGCAAAAAACTGTCTGAGGTACCAAAGACGTTTTGGTTGGCCAAACTGAACCAGGATTTCCAGAGCAAGAATCTTTACAACATTCCTGTTTGTTCTTATAATTTCCCATAAGGTAGGTGAGATATTATGTTATGCGTTGTTTCTGGATGCTCAAATAGGTCAAACCGAGAAACCACAAGGAGCTTTCATCATGCATGAACAATTTGCTGTTCATAAGGGGGAAACGGCAAGAAATTGACTGAAAGGTGCAGGAAAAAGTGGCTTGTAAACCTCCGTCTGTGGTCAGAAGGAGAGTCGGATAATGTTTGTGTGTGCAAATGGTTAAGAAAAGATAATAAAATGTTAAGATATTAATAAAGAAATATATAAAGGTAAAAGTGTGAATTCACTCAGTGCTAAATGCCCATGTAGACAATGTACGATATTATATTTGTAGTTTCAAAATTAACGTGAGTGACCACTTTTTAGTGACTATATGGAAGTGCTGTTTGCTTACTTTCTAGGCTTTAATCAGTTCGGAATTTAAATAAAAGTCTTGCTTTATCTGCGTGACTGAAAAAGCAGAACAGATGAGATGGAGGAAAGTCATGATATAAAGCTCCTTGTGGTTTCCCGGTTTGACCGATTTGAGCATCCAGAAACAACGCATAACATAATATTTCACCTACCTTATGGGAAATTATAAGTACAAACAGGAATGTTGTAAAGATTCTTGCTCTGGAAGTCCTGGTTCAGTTTGGCCAACCAAAACGTCTGTGGTACCTCATACAGTGTTTAAGTCAATTTTGCAAGTAATCTTCTGGGAGACGTCTGTGTCATTTCTAATAATATTAAAAATTTGCTGGTTGAATAAAAGTAACTTTAAGTCAGAATTTGCCAGGGGTATGAATAATTTCAGGCTTGACTGTATTTATATAGCCTAATTATGTTTCTGCTCCATTGCGTTGTTAATATAAAAACGTTTAATAATGGTTGTAATAAAACTTGTTTTCATGACAGATTTAGGCTGCATTAAATAATGAAGACTCCAGGTTAAGTCAAAATATAACAAATATATGTAATATACTGCACATATTTAGCAAAATGCTTTTCCTTTTTATCCTTTTTAATCTAATAAAAACTTTATGGACATTGCATGACTTACCCAAGGTAAATGTGATGTTACATGACACGGTTGTTTACAAGCGGTTCCTTTGACATCTTTCCGTGGTTGAAGCACTGATTGAGCGATTTAATGAGACGTGATACATTTCAGTAAGTTGTATCATTTCTCTCGACACCTTCTGATGTTCATTCATATTTATAACTAGTGAAGAGGAAATGGTAATCGGTTTACTCACGCTTCATGCTGCTGCCTGAACTGACGCACCACAGCGATCTGTCACGCCACAGTAAAGATCGCCAAAACGGCATTTATTGTTTGAATTCCAGTATAAAACTGACCAAATTTGAAAGGCCAGACTTTAGTTCATAGCAATAATAACGTAGCACAAAGCTTATTGCGACTATTGGATGACAGGCATGCACAAATAAAATTTTGTGAACTTGTTCTTGGTTAATCAAATGATGATCGATTCAAAACTAAATAAAATAAAAAAAAATTTCCACCCCTGCACTTTGTAAGTAAGCTGTATGTTCTATATATGTGTATGTAGATCTATCTGTAGTAAAGTGGTATTACGTCCGCTAGGGGTAAGACACAATAAAACAGATTCTCATCAAGCCGTCAGACTAAATAAAATGAAAACAAGCAAAAACAGCATAAATTGATTATTTAAATTTATTTAAAGGATGAGGAAAAAACAGTCATTTGGTGGTTCTCATAGACTTCAGAGAGACCCGAGGCACAAAACAACAAACAAAAATCAAACTGAAAATAAATCACAATAAATAACCTTCAAATTAAATAAGAAAATAAATTACAAAAATCTTACCTAACTACACTTACAAAAACATAAAGAACGAATTCAAACAAAAGGGCAGGTCTCTCCTACAACGACCACATAATTAGAACATAATTAAAGGTTGTATCAGCGATTTCTAGCCTAAAACATAAAGTGTCGATTTCAGCTTACCTTTCTTCACGATCCGCTCGCTGCCTGCCCCATAAATTGTCTGTGAAAAAACCGCGTCTCTCTGGTCAGCCTAGGGTCCGAGATATGCCAAAAAAACAATCGGCGCTATCAACACACCACAGATAACCAAACAGTGTTCCAACCAATCAGCGTCAGGGGTTTGGTGTTGTGGACTTTCCTACTGGTGCAGGGACGTGAGGGAGGCGGAGCGAAAGTCCACAACACCAAACCCCTGACGCTGATTGGTTGGAACACTGTTTGTTTTTGTGTGGAAAGGTTGGTAGTGCCGATTGTTTTTTTGGCATATCTCGGACCCTAGGCTGACCAGAGAGACGCGGTTTTTTCACAGACAATTTATGGGGCAGGCAGCGAGCGGATCGTGAAGAAAGGTAAGCTGAAATTGACACTTTATGTTTTAGGCTAGAAATCGCTGATACAACCTTTAAAGGATGAGCAATAATCTTTGGTCTGGTGGCTGACGGAGTCTGGAACAGCGCGACCGGCCCGAAGTCGCACCAGCCCCCTCTGGATAGACGGAAGAGGCGTTTTAAAAGGACCGCCGATTGATGTCCAATAACCGCTGATAGGCGGTGCCACAACTGGCAAATCAGCGGCGATCTAACACAAAACAAGGATAAATAAGAAAAAGAACATAGAAACAAATACAGAATACAACAACATAAAGCACATAATGTAACAGTGGATTTGTTTCAATAGTAGCTAGTTTGCTTTGCAGGTAATGCAGTACAGCTGCCTCAGTTTGTGTTCTGCTCTTTGTGGAGAACATGCATGGTGACCTGAAAGTCTATTTATCTTTTGTTGTTTATACATTTGTAGGTCACAAATTTACTTACCTTTTGCATTTACAATTAGAAATTAAAAAGTAGCTTTTACTGTTACAGCTTTTTGAACAGTAAGATTTGTATTGTTTTTAATGAAGTTTCTTCTGCTCACTAAGCATGCATTTATTTGATCCAAAATATAAAAGCAAAAGAAGTAATATTGTGAAATATTTCGACTATTTAAAATAGCTGGTTTCTATTTTAATGTATTTCAAAATGTTTTTTTTCCTGTGATCAAACCTACATTTTCAGTATTATTACTACAGTCTTCAGAAATTAGTCTAATATGCTGATTTGCTCTTCAAGAAACATTGCTTATTTGTATTATTATTAATATTTAAAACACTTGAGTAATTTTTTTCAGGATTCTTTGATGAATAGAAAGATTCAAAACTCAGAATTTATCTGAAATAAAAAGCTTTTGTAACAGTATACACTATACATTATACCAGGGGTCCCCAAACTAAGGCCCGCGGGCTGAATGCGGCCCGCCCCCACATTTAGACCGACCCTCTGAACAATGCCAGAGACATATTTTGAAAATGTCATTTTAAATATATGTTTTACTTATATCATGTCAGTATTTGATAATAAAGGTTGGCTTTTAAACTAAAATTTCCCTTAATTATTAACATAGCCTAATTATTTGTTAAATTCACCAACAGAATGGTACATTCAACATAATGTGTCATCATGATTGAACAGATGATGAGCGAGCCAGCTAGAAAATTCAGAGCGATGACAAAATGACTAGCATTTGAGGTAAAACTAGCACTGCTTGTGGGAGTAGTGCAAAAGCAAGACTTCACTCATCTTCCTCATTACCCAAAGTTTTTCAGCTGCGAAACCAGTGACCCCATTCCCAGTTGAAAAGTCTGTGGAAGCGCTGAAAATGCTGAAGGCGGAGTTTGATGTGTGATTCAAAAAACACAGTGGACCAACACCAGCAGATGACATTGCACACCAAATCATCACAGACTGTGGAAACTTAACACTGGTCTTCAAGCAACTTGAGCTATGAGCTTCTCCACCCTTCCTCCGGACTCTAGGACCTTGGTTTCCAAATGAAATACAAAACTTGATCTCATCTGAAAAGAGGACTTTGGACCACTGGGCAACAGTCCATTTCTTCTTCTCCTTAGCCCAGGTATGATGCCTCTGATGTTATCTGTGGTTCAGGAGTGGCTTAACAAGAGGAATATGACAACTGTAGCCAAATTCCTTGACAAGTCTGTGTGTGGTGGCTCTTAATGCCTTGACCCCAACTTCAGTCCATTCCTTGTGAAGTTCACCCAAATTCTTCAATCGGTTTTGCTTGATAAGCCTCTCAAGGCTGCGGTTCTCTCGGTTGGTTGTGTATGTTTTTTTTTTCCTTCCACTCAACTTTCTGTTAACATGCTTGGATACAGCACTGAGCACTCTGTGAACAACCAGCTTCTTTGGCAATGAATGTTTGTGGCTTACCCTCCTTGTGAAGGGTGTCAATGATTGTCTTCTGGACAACTGTCAGATCAGCAGTCTTCCCCATGATTGTGTAACCTAGTGAACCAAACTGAGAGACCATTTTGACGGCTCAGGATACCTTTGCAGGTGTTTTGAGTTGATTAGCTGATTGGCATGTCACCTTATTCTAATTTGTTGAGATAGTGAATTGGTAGGTTTTTGTTAAATGTGAGCCAAATCATCACGATTAAAAAAACCAAAGACTTAAACTACTTCAGTCTGTGTGCATTTAGTTTGTTTAATACACAAGTTTCACAACTTGAGTTGAATTACTGAAATAAATCAACTTTTCCATGACATTCTACTTTGAGATGCACCTGTATATCTTTTGAAAAGAAATGATCATTTGTCTGTGTGGTGGGTGCATAATAAAATAGTAAACTATTCTAGCATTAAAAGGTATAATAAATACAGGTAAAACCATAATAAAATAATAATAATAATACTAGAAGTCAGTCCGGCCCATGGAATTTTCTTTTATAAAACGCCCCCCCCCCATTAAAGAAAATAAAATTAATGTGGCCCTCTCAGAAAAAAGTTTGGGGACCCCTGCATTATACACTACCATACAAAAGCCAGAATATATGTTAATTTCTGTGGGAAAGAAATGATAGAAATTAATACTTTTATTTAGCAAGGATGCTTTAAATTGATAAAGAATTTAAATATTACAAATATTTTTTTCAGTTTTTGCTGTACTTTGGATCAAATAAATGCAGGCTTGGTGAGCAGAACAGACTTCTTGAAAAAACATTTGAAAAGTCTTACTGTTCAAAAACTTTTGACTGGTAGTGCATGCAGAAAGAAAATTGTATTATTTTATACTTTTGCAGAAAGTAAATTAGGTCTGTTTTAAAGACCTTTTTGTAAGTGGCATTGTTTTCATTGCAATTAATCATATTTAACCTACAAATTCTTATCGTGATGTCTGGTCATATTACTTTTTAGGTTATTTTTATATGCAGGTTATATTCTCAGTTTGGTTCTTATAACTGAAATACAATGATTTTTTTAATTAAATCACCATAAATGAAAGTAAATGTACATGAAATGTACACTTTTATAATTTAGTGCTTTATAGTAATGAAATTTGTACATAAATGTGCTTAATTGGCATGAAAATAATGTCACAATGCAAAATTTTACTTTATACAATATATGTTTTTTTTTTTTTTTTACTTTTTTCTTCTGCTTTTCTATGACATATGACCCAGACATGTTCTTGACAGGTTTTCCTAGATTCACTCTGACAGATAAACATAAGGGGTCTTGTAAGGACAGGGGGATATGAACAGAGAGAGAGAAAAAAGCGAGGGAATAACGCATGTAGGAGGAAGAAAGGGACGTACAGAGAGAGTGATCCGTGCTTCCCCGCGGCTGAATGTCTTTATCCACAATCTGTCAAAGAGCATCTGTCAGTGTTAGTGGGTCACTCGTTTCCTTATTTTCTCTCGTCTCTTTCCTCTTTTATTTCTGTTCGAGATGGAAACCGCTTTCATTGCTGTCCTCTCTGTCTTTCTCTACCTCATTTAACAAATGATCCAATAATAAAACACATGGAGCAAACTCATTAGTGAGAATTAGGACTGGATGATTTGGAACAAAGAAGAGAGAGAATGAGAGAGTGATATAATGAAAAGCAGAGGAGAGTGGCATAAATAAAACAGAGTAACAGAGGCAAGTGTTGGCTTACTGAAATAAAATCTCATTCATTTTCTTTATAGAGAAACTGATTTTAACAATGAGGCACATTTTATGATAACTTTTTCTTAATTATTTATTGAGGATACAAAAAACTTGATTTTAGGATGATTTTTAATGCACATTTACCCACAGTTAGACATTGTTAGTATAGGCAAATGCTGATAAATGCTTTTTGTAGAAGACAAATCTGTTTGATTTCAACATTTTATTCAAGAATTGAAAAGGAAGGTGAGAAGTAAACGTAGAAAGAAAGGCCAAAAGTGACTGTAGCTGTGGATTCGAGAAGTTTCTCTATCCTTTTTTGGTAGTTTTGGGTTTCTCTGGTTTATTTTTCAAGCATTTTTCATCCAGAAAAATGTAAACAAATAGAACCCGTTGCTTACAAAAGCAGTCAGAGGGTGACAGGAGAGAACCGTGTCTGCTCTTGTTTTTCAGTGCTCTGTCTCAGCTGTCAGCCTCATGGGCTGAAGTGGGGTCATATGGTGTGACACACTTTCCCTTGACATGACCACACACACACACACACACACAAAAAAACACTACAACATGCTAGAAATGACTCTTTAGCGTCTACATAGCAATGCTCTGCATCCTACAGTAGTTTTGTGGAGATGAGTTTTGCATGAGGAAGCACTCTTTTCACAAAATATGAATAATCTATATGCTATATGTATCCTGACAAAAGCATTCCTGTGGAAACGAAATACATTCCGACATGTACATTTCGTGACATACACTATATTGCCAAAAGTATTGGGACACCCCCTTCTAATGAACAGGTTTGACTAATTTAGTCACTCATTTCCATAAGTACAAATCTTAATGTTTGAGCATATAATGATATTCTATGGGATTGCTGGTTTAATTCTGGTATGCTGGTTAGGTAGGTTTTAATGCTGGTTTATGTTGGTCCTTTGCTGGTTTAAGGCGGTCCTTGACCAGCTAAGGACAAGCTTAAACCAGCATCAAAACATACCTAACCAGCATATACTGTTTTTTTTTTTCTTTAGAACAGAAGGCGGTTCCAAAGGCAACAAAGATAGAAACAAATTATGTATTTGTATATTGCATTTCCATCTCTGTTGCAACTGTTTTGGAAGTTTCAAAAATGACTGTACCCATATGTACAAGTCACTGGTGTTTGGTGATGAGTTTTTGGCTCAAAGTCTGCATTTAAAGTCACTCCAGAGGTATTCAGCTGAGATTAGGACTTTGCTTTCTGCAGACCAGTTAAGTTCGTCCACACTGACTGAATTGATAATTTCTTTTTGAACCTTGCCCTATACACAGAGGCATTGTCATGTTAGAATAGAAAAGGGTCCTGTCAAAGCTGTTGCTATCAAATTAGAAGAACACAATCCCTTAGAACATCATTATGCTGAAACTTTAAGATTTGTACTCATGCAAATTACTAAAGTAGTCAAATCTGTTTATTAGAAGGGGGTGTCCCAATACTTTTGGCAATATAGTGTATTTGATGTGAAATGCCCACTGAGTGTCGCTAAAAAGAGTGTACTTTTTTTCCTGGAACAGATGAGTGCCACTGTAAAAAAGTTTTCACCAGTTTCAACTTAAAAAATGTTCTAGTTTAGCAGCTAAACAGCTAAGTTAAATCAACTTTAAAGTACAAATAATTTCAACTCTTAAGTTAAATCAACTTAAAAGTACAAGTCATTTTAACTAATTTTATTGTCGTGAGTTGAAATGAATAGTAGTTTTGAGCTGATTTTACTTGAAATTTTAATGCAGCTGCTGAACTTGAAAAGTTGAAACTGGTAAAAACTTTTTACAGTGTGTACATATAGTACATTTTAAGCTGGTTTTGTATGTGTCTCCACATTTCTGATTAGAAATGTCCATTGAATGCTGCTGTAAAGGTGCGTTCACACCGGACGCGACTTGCGTGAATAAAACGCGCTATTCGCGCGTAGTTGAACGCTTGAACATTTCAGTTTACTCGTGCCATTTGTGCGGTAAAATTTGCGTCATTCGTGCGTGAAAATCACTTCACAACAGGCGCGAATTCGCGTCATGGGAGGGGCTTCTGCCGCCTGGCCGCCAGTCTGTTCGTTGCATAATGGCTGACATGGATTTTGTTGAGAGAGTAGCTGCGCTTTATTTAAACGTCGTAAAGTTGTTTGGCGTCGAACATTTATCATTTATATCTCATATCATATATATATATATATATATATATATATATATATATATATATATATCATGTCTCTCTCATTGTCTCATTGTTGCATTCCCATGAACATTACACAAAACACTTGTCCAATCACAAATAAATAATTTTTGACTATACTACTCTGAGTGGATTTGCAAAAGGATATAATTAGAATGAATTTCCTTATTAGTTAAACTTGCTTCGGTCGGACCATGATGGCAACGCATCCGACCGAACCAAGTTTAACTAATAAGGAAATCCAAAATAAACAAAACAAAAAACCGGGAGCAGGCCTCCCCATGCCAACACAGCCCCAACATTTATGGCAGGAAGAACAGGTGGAGATCGTTCACTTGATGAGTCTCCTGGCCCCGCCCACTGGCCGGCCGTAGTAGGAAGAACCGAGACCATCACACATGAATGTACAAATGTTTGCCATAAATAATATTTTTATGGAACAATATAATGTCTGATTTATTATGTTTGATTTACTATGTTGTCCGCACACAGCATCCTCCATATTTGTTAAAAAATTCAGCCTCCACTCACTGATCACGTCACTACTAGAGCGAGCTCCTGATTGGTTACTGCGGCACGGAATTTCGCCAAATTTCAGATTTTTCAACTCGCGCGTTTTGCGTGATTTGTGCGAATGGCATGGCAAACGCTAGAAACGCTCAATGCGCGCGCTTCATTCGCGCTACTCGCGCCGCCGCATTTGCGTGTTTCACGCCGCAGGATGGCTATTCGCGTCTTTGCATTGACTTAACATGTAAATCACTCGCGCTTGCCGCTTCATCTGCGTCCGGTGTGAACGCACCATAAGTCTAATACTCTAAAATGTTTGAAAATAACGTACCATCTGCACTACACCTGAACCTACCCGATAGTATAAACAAAAAGTAAAACGTAAAAACGCAATTGCAAATATGCAGTTTTAGCTTTTTTTTATCTCTCATCTTTCAGCTCTTTTATCGTGAGTCATGTTTTTCACTGGATTAGTACCAAAGGGTTTCATACCATGAGTCCAATTTTGTGCTGGCTGAGCTACCGAGTATGCTTGTTATGTCTGGAAAGTGAAACGTGTATCTTTCTTTTCTTTCTTTCTTTCTTTACTTTATTTATTAAGCACTTTTACACAATTAGTCATAATTTACTCCCAATATCTGAGCCGCTGAAGATGCATAAGATTAATGTTACTTTCATTTTTGAAAGGACAGCGCCGATCCCGAGTCTACATATGCATCTATGTTCATGTGAATCATTTGTGATGCAGCTTCACCCACATCAAAAGTCTATAAGGGTTTTTTATGCATCTTTGCAAATGGCCTTTCCTAATAATGTGCTAGTTAGCAAGTTTCACAGCTAAATGCGACTAAAGTAAACATTACAGCTCGTCATCCCAGGGCAGAGAGGGGCGGGGCGAGCAGAGCTCATTAGCATTTAAAGGAACATGCAACAGAATAACTTGCTCTAAAAAGAGCTGATCTTGACAAGGTAAAAAGAGTGATTTTTACAATACCATTGAGAATTTTTTTTTTTTACCAAAGTATGTTATAGACTTCTTATTAAGACCCTAAAGAATCTTATCCATTTGTGGAAAATGGGCATCTGATGACCCCTTTAAAAATGAGAGATCGAAAAACAAGCTAAAACGGCATTGCAATTGCGTTTTTACATCACATTCGCTTTTGTTCATACTATCGGTTTAGGTGTAGTGCAGATGGTACGTTATTTTAAAATGTCATGGAGCATTAGAGTTATAGCACCACTCAACGGACATTTCAAATCAGAACTGTGGTGACATGTACAAAACCAAGATCACATAAAATATATCATATGTATGTTCATCTGTTTAGCGCAAGTCAGTGCATATTTCACATTAAATATGTCATGAAAAGTACATGGTGGTATGTATTTCACGACTTTACCCCAGTTACATTTTCGCCATGAGATTAAGTTGTAGTTTCACATATTTTACTTTTGTTCTACAATGCTGTTTCCATTCTCCTAAAACAGTCTGTTAACTTCCTGGTTCTATGAAGCCCCTCTGTCAGAAATACACAGTAGTCTCAGATTAGTTAGCTGGTCCAGGGTGTTATGATTTCTAACTGCCTAGTGCAAGTTGTCTGAAATGCACTTTTACAAGTTGTTTGAACTGAAGTGTGTGTTGGCAGTGTGTGTACACAACCACCCTACAGTGATAAAGATTTACCCAGTGTTTTTTTTT
>NC_133376.1:13270092-13296985 GCF_049309525.1 Garra rufa
CAAGTAAAAAACAATATTAACCTTCTAGTTGTAAAAAGAGCCTCATATAAGCCTAATATTTCGTCCTATGGAGTCCATTCATTCGCATTCGGAGATCGACACTTCTTGACTGGCAAGACGGCCGCGAGCGGAAACTCAAACAGTGTAAGTGAGTTGTTCAACTTTCTTTTTAGTAAACTCTGTGTACACAAACAATGTTCTCAATGCTGGAGTTCATGTGTAGAGACCCAGGCGATACTTCGAGCAAAGTGTCATGGTGTGTCGAGCCTTCTTAGTGTTGTAAAAATATCGATTTTGATGCGCTCAAATGTATGCCCCTAGTACTCCCATTCACCGGCCACTGACCACAAAACTAAATCACGATCAATCTCAAATACGGCTCGTTTGTTGTAATTATGCTTTTAGATATAAGTTTGTCTCGTTTACAGTAAAAAAAAAAAAAAAAAAAAAAAACAGCCCAGGTTGCATTTTGGCAACAGTTATCCTTTAAGTATGCTTTTAAAAAGTGCAGTTGGTTATAATGTCAACTTAAAATTTTTACTTTAAAGTACATAATAATGTTATTTTTTAGTCATCCTTTAAAAATTATGCTTATTTTAATATGTTGACTTGAATATAAAAGCACATGTTAAGTATTTAACGATTAATCACGATTAATTGCATCCAAAATAGTTTTTGTTTACATAATATATGTGTGTGTGTACTGTGTACCTACAAGGTCTGCCTACAAATTTCTAAAGTATATTTTTGTTTATAATAAATGCTTGTCAGTGCATTCGGCAGTACAGTTTCACAATATATTTTAAGAACAATAAAAGTATTTGTGACCCTGGACCACAAAACCAGTCTTAAGTCGCCGGGGTATATTTGTAGTAATAGCCACAAATACATTGTATGGGTCAAAATTATTGATTTTTCTTTTATGCCAAAAATCATTAGGAAATTAAGTAAAGATCATGTTCCATGAAGATTTTTTGTAAAATTCCTACTGCAAACATTTCAAAATGTAATTTTTGATTAGTAATATGCATTGTCAAGCGCTCAATTTGGAAAACTTTAAAGGTGATTTTCTCAGTATTTTGATTTTTTTGCACCCTCAGATTCCAGATTTTCAAATAGTTGTATCTCGGCCAAATATCGTCCTATCCTAACAAACCATACATCAATAGAAAGCTTATTTATTTAGCTTTCATATGATGTATACATCTCAGTTTTGTAAAATTTAACCTTATGACTGGTTTTGTGGTCCAGGGTCACATTTATGAAATTACAAAAAAGATATGTATATTTAATGCCCTACTTAAGTGCATCAAAAAAGCAACACTAATAGCTTTTAATATACAGTATAATGTACCTATACATTTTCATTCAGTTGTAATTAACATGCACCTTTTTGTATGAAACATTACTTTGAGTTTACACTGATTTTTTTTTTTTTTTTATATTTAATTTCTTTAGGTACTCTTTTTGAAAGTATGCTAAAGCGTACTTCTTTTTCACAAGGGCAGTTTCTCTTTATTCTGCTTTTACTCATTTAGATTTTTTTTTTCTCCAGCATAACAGCTGAATCCGTTGGGATTGCTTTTAGAAATTCAAAATCAAAGATTTAAGATCAGAAGATTGAGATATGTTTCTGAATATTGTAAGCAAACCGGTTCAGGTTTGATTCTATTGCCCTCTCATCGAGTCCAAACACTTGCTTCATCAGTCGATTTATTCAGACTCCTTTTCTGTTTTGTTTTGTTGTTAGCTGTGCATTATTTATGATGGGCTAAAACTAAAAACCTCTGACATTGCCTGCTTTCTGTGTGGATTTTTTACTTGGTAGAAGTAAGTTAATCCATTGCTAATATTCACAGGAATGTTTAATCCTTCAAACATGGCCCCACACCCCCCCCCCCCACACACACACACACACACACACACAGACTTTATCCAGCTCATGTTTTCTGCATGATCTTTTATCCGAGCTGTTAGAACCTGGACTTCCAGAACACTCTATTCCTAAACAGAGACTCTTTGCATTGTTCTAAAGTTCCGAGCTCATAGTTCCGACTGCACATCACAGAGAGATCGTTCATTTGCAAAGCTAACAAAACAACAAACAAAACTCCGGCTGTGAAACCTGTGGAAAACATACGTCTCATACGACTCCGTAAGTCAGCGGGAGTTGGAGGGGCCTTATGTAAACCCCGACCTTGTGTTCTTCTACAAAATACGGGTAAACACTCATTTGCTTGGTTTGTTAATGTACCGCTTCCTCTCTGGAATCATGGGGCCACATTTCCACTGATCCTCGGCCAAGAATGACTCGCCGAGGAGGGCTCACACACATACACACACACATGGATCAGCGTCAAATATTGAGCCAGTGTCCTTAGACTCCAGACATACTGTGCAGACATTAAACTACCTTTGAACCATGAAAAACATGCAGTGTGTTTGTTTGTCTGAGCTTGACATCGATTGTAACCGGCCAATGCTCTAAATGCAGAGATGATGGACTTTAATCTGTGTCTCTTTGCAGAATTATCTGGGTGAACAATGAACGTGTGTTTGGGTGCATGCATGTGTAAAATATACTGTCTGGGTTCGGGGTGCGCAGTATGGCATAAATATATTGCAGTTTCTTCAGGAAGGATCACAGTATTGGCTTTTAAGTCTATTTATCTATTTTGCAATTTAATGAGCAGTAAAGCAGATATATTAAGCTTTTTAAGGACAAGTAAACAACAAAGAAACAAATGGCATACCATATTATTTTAATGTATAATCTTAATTATGAACACACTGGCTTGCAGTGCAAACAGTTTTACCATTTACCTGCACTTTGTTATTCTTCTCGTTATTTCCCCGCAGAAACAAATTCCCTGTTGAAAATAAGAATATTCCTGAAGAGGTACTTATGTCCGTCAGCATCAATGCCTCTGGTTTTCTTTAAATGGAGTGATGTAAAGCTTTGCCAAACTGAATTGTGGTTCCATTGCATTGTCACTAGCGTTGCTCACGGCAGAAGTTGAAAACTTTTAATTAACGATCACATTCATGCAACCAGAAAAGTAATGTGATTGGCTGTTGTCACCATGATGGTCGCATCAGCACCAAGCTTCAGACCCGCCCTTAATCAAGCATCGGGGAACGTACTGGGGAATCGCAGTCGCAAATCGTTTGATTCAGATCGGGACTTCAGATCACGTATGGTTAATCATTAGATTTAGACCAGAACTTCACATATCACAAATTAATTGATTCAGGTTGGGACTTTGGAGTGCAGAGAACAAATAATGGGATTCAGATCAGGAATGCGGAGTCAAGGCAATGCTTGCATTTATACGAGCTGAAGCATCCCAGAAGCAGCTGTGTTGTGGACCATGTTGTGACATCATAGCATCCGAAAATCAAACGCTGTAGTCCAAAGGAGCCTTTCGTTGTAGTTCTTAAAAAGAGGCATGTTTCTTAATCACTCCAATGCGTTAATAACTTGAAAAGTCTAAAAGATGTAACTATATATATTTACATACATGATCTCTGCAATACATTTGAAAAGTAGATTGTGTGGACGTCTTAAAGATCGATGCAAAATGGTCAGATAAGTGAGTGATTTTCCACATTAATCACATGAGAAAACACAAATGAATCTCAAAGCTGATTATTTTGTCAGCTTCTGGTTAGGGATTTGCATAGTTTGTGTGACTTGTTGAAAAGAGGTGATGTTGCTTTTCTAACTGATTAAACTGGCAAAAACCCCACAGACTTACACTGAGCCGTAGAGACCTCAGGCCAGTAAAAACCACCTAGCAACCATATAGCAATGTGCTAAAAATACTCAGAATGTCCTAGCAACAGAATAGCACAGTTCTAGCAACCTCAGAGAACACTAGCATAGTGGCAATGAGTTTGGCAAATGAAAAATCAGGGTTAATGTATGTCATCATTTATTAATCACATCTTTTTCTCTTTCTTTCTGCAGCATGGGTTGGTGCTCTGGCGATGGGGATGATATTTTTCTGCTCTCCTGTGGTCAGTATGTTCACCGATCACTTTGGATGCCGGAAGACAGCCGTCTGCGGAGCCTTTGTGGCTTTCCTCGGCCTCCTCACCAGTTCCTTTGCGACGTAAATGCCTTCTTTTTTCCTTAGCTTTTCTCTTTTAACTATTTTTACATCATTTTTTTCTGTTATTTTAGCATTGTCACAGTTTATTTTGAAATCTTGTGCAACACACACACACATGTTGGGTTTACATGTTTTATGGGGACATTCCATAGGCGTAATGATTTTCATACTGTACAAACTGTACTTTCTGTGGCCCTACACCTACCCTACACCTAAACCTAGCCCTCACAGGAGATTGTGCACACTTTTACTTCATCAAAAAAACTCATTGTGCATGATTTATAAGCCTGTTTCTTCATGGGGACCTAAGAAATGTCCCCACAAGGTCAAAATCTACTGGTATTACTATCCTTGTGGGGACATTTGGTCCCCACAACGTGATGAATACCAGGTGCACACACACACACACACACACACACACACACACACACACACACACACACACACTTACTTCCAGTCAAAAGTTTTTGACCTGTAAGATTTTTAATGTTTTGTTAAGGAAGTCTCTTCTGCTCACCAAAGTACAGCAAAATTTGCTGTTAAAGAATTTTTTGTTGTTATTAGTAGGGATGTAACGGTATCAAAACTTCACGGTACGGTAATACCTCGGTATGAATGTCACGGTACGGTATTTATTGAATCATTTACAGGAAAAACAAAACTAATGAAGAGACTCGAAAAAAGTGCCAGAAGTGTTTATTAAACAGTTTACATGAACACTGAACATATCAATGGCATACACATTTGCCATCTATCTGTAAACTTTGAAACAGAAACTTAAATATTTCAATTTTAGTAACAAAAAAAATATTAAAGCATGTAAAAAACAGTCAAATCAGTTTAGCTGAATGAGTTGTCTGCTTGAAGTAAGACTTCTTACCCCAATGGCAGATTATTTAGCTTGTTTTAAACAAAAACTCACATAATTTTGACTTGTTTTTACTAAAAACAAGAAAATAATTTTTACTTGTCTAGAAAATCCTTCTTGATTTAAGAATTTTTAGATATTTTGGCTGGAAACAAGACAAAATTCTAAGTAAGAAAAGCATTTTTCTTTTTTTTTTTCTTTTTTTGCAGTGCAGTAGGCTCTCATGCCTTTCTTTCGCATTAAATCTTTCTTAAAAACAATTCTTTATAGAACTTTTCTACCTGGACAAGTGAATATATTATGTTGCCTAGTTTAGCCTCTTTAAAACGGCACCTTTCCTTATTTTAAACCTAGCCAAAAGGCCACGTGTTGACTGTGAAATTGATATGCATTTATGGTACATTCCGTGTCAATCCATGTTAATTTTTACAGCGAACAACGTACTGTAACATTCATTCAGCGTATACAGCGCAGCAAAAAATAGACTCGGTGCCGAAAGACCGCTGCACTGTTGCAAAAGCACCGCTTCTAGGACGTACTACCGGACAGCAACCGCGTGCAGTGTGAACGCTCTAATCCGTTAACATGGGTGTTGAAAAGAATACGTGACGCATACGCACTTCAGATGGAGCAGGTTCGACCATTACTATCTCTTTTCCCAGCTGCTACAGTCTGTAGCGACAACAGACCGCAAAGGATGATGGCCACGCCTGGGCTGATGGGAAATGTAGTTCCCGCTACCTCCCGTTCGCTCCATTCGCCTAAGCAAACTTTTCTCAGAAGACCCATTGTTTTATCGAGTCATGCGACCACGGTAGTATCGAAAAAATGTGTTATTGCGGTATGACGGTATTTACAATACCGTTACATCCCTAGTTATTAGCAATATTTAAAACAGTTGAGTACACTTTTTTTCAGGATTCTTGGATGAATACTGTATAAAGATCCAAAGATCAACATTAATCTGAAATAAAAAGCTTTTGCAACATTATACACTATACCATTCAAAAGCTTGGAGTGAGTATATTTTTTGGGGGTAAGAAATTATAGAAATGAATATTTTGTTTAGTATTATCTTGTATTTAGCAAGGATGCTTTAAATTGATCAAAAGTGATGATAACTACATTTATAATGTTACAAAAGCTTTCTATTTCAGATGAATGCTGTTCTGAACTTTCTATTCATCAAATAATCATGAAAAAATATATTTAGCTGGTTTCAACATGATGACAAATGTTTTTGAGCAACAAATCAGAATATTAGAATTATAGAAATAGAGAAGTTATTTTTGGATCAAATAAATGCAGGCTTGGTGAACAGAAGATACGTTGGTAACACTTTACAATAAGGTTCTTTAGTTAACATTAGTTAACCACATTAGTTAACATGAACTAATAATGAACTGCTCGTATAAGAGCATCTATTAATATTTGTTCATGTTAATTTCAACATTTACTAATACATTATTAAAATCTTGTTAACATTAGTTAATGCAGTGTGAACTAATATGAACAAACAATGAACAACTGTATTTTCGTTAACTAACGTTAATGAACATTAGTAAATACAGTAACAAATGTATTGCTCATGGTTAGTTCATTTTAGTTAGTACATTAATGTTTAACTAATGAACCTTATTGTAAAGTGTTACCGATACGTCTTTAAAAATTAAACATTAAAACATAAAAAAAAACATTTAAAAACACACTTTTGACTGGTAGTGTACGTATACACACAAAAAAATTATAATGTTAGGGTTGGATAGTAAAAATGTCTAATAATGACACCACACAGCTTTATTTATAGTCAATATTCTTGTGCAGTTTTTTTTTTTTTTAAACAGCATTTTTCTGTAATATATTTATTATCATGTGATTTTTTTGTGCATTTCTTCAAAAAATATATTTTTCTGTAAAAATGTATTATATAATTTCTTTCTTGGTAATTTCTTCAAAAAACAGTATTCATCTGTAAGTATTGACTAGTACGTTATTTCTTTCTTGTGCATTGTATTTTAAATTATTTTTGTGTTTCACATTTCCAAAACACAATTTTCTAAACACAATTTTTCTGTAAATATTTATTACTATATTTTTATTGTGCATTTCTCTAACAACAATGTTTTTGTGTACAATAGTATATGATTTTGAATTATATTACATTATGTAATACTGTATGATTATATGAACTGTTGAACTAAACTGACAACTATACTATGACTATATGCACAGAAAAAATTAAATCACTTAAAATTTTATATATATATATATATATATATATATGAATTCAACTGAAAAAACTTGTGAAAAAATATCTTTCAGGTGGTCAAATAACAAATAGTGGAGCTCTGCAGCCATCTAATGTATGTGTGTGTATTATTATTTTAGTATTTTTCTCTCCCAAAAACATTCACAACAAAATACTTTCTGTTAAATATTTATCATATGATTTATTAATTTTTATTATTTTTATATTTTTTGTCTTGAACACATATTTTCACTGTAAAATATTTGTTATTTGGATTCATTCCATACTTTTTAAACAGAACTGACAAATATACCATAACTATATACACAGAGCAAAATGAAATCAGTCAAATAGTGTGACTGTTTAAGGTAATGTGACACACAAATGACATAATATCATCAAAATTAAGTTTACTGTAATCAACCCGACCAAAACACATTTCCCCAGAACGCTCATCCAGCGCTGTCACTCTGCTGTGGTCTGTCCTTGAACTGCTCTATAATGCAGATGTTTCTAAACTTAATTTAAGTTAAGTTGAACGTGACGTACACAGCCGCAACATATACAGTGCAGTCTTTGTAGTCTAAATATTTGACTGTTTATAACATGTATCTATTTCCTTTGACGTCGACAGGTCTCTGTTATCTGCTGGCATGCATAAAGCCACGTTAGAGATGTGTAAACACCCCGTTTAACATTTTGCGCATTTGCCAGTTCGAAGAAAATATTTTTTAAGATTTGCAAAAAAAATCCAAAAACAATATTTTCTGTGAAATATTTGAGTTTTTTTGTGCATTCACCAAAAACCATATTTAATATTATGTTTCAAAGTGTGCGGCACATTTTTTTGTTTCTCTTTTAAATGGGTGACAATGTCTCCTGTCACTCATTTTGTGCACTCATGTCTTTAAAGGTTGTGTTTTGTAGAGATGTTGTGGTTGAAATGACGGAGGCAGGCAAATCACTTAGCCTCCTTAATTGTGCTTATATGAAAGGTTACTGAGAGACGCTGACAGCCTTTTAAGCGAAAGGAAAAACATAAACACACGTAGGAGAGCAGGACGTGTACGACAGAATATTTATGTAATCTTAGCTTTCTTTCTCTTCCTTTCCTTCATTCTTTTCCTTCTCATTGTTTTCTCACAGTGCCTTCTTTCTAAGATCCTTGAGAGTGCTGGTTTTATTCCAAGCTGAAAAAGCTCTTGCTGCTTGGAAAAAACGGTCAGCTTGGTCCTGCTGCGTTTAGAGCCTGAAACACTCAACAAACACAAACGCAAACAAATGCATGCAAACACACGCACATACACACACAAACTATTTTGCTCCCTTCCTCAGGCTTTGAACACAAGTGTCTCCTGCAGGGTCGAGCTCCTCTCTTGCATCTCACAATGCATCTTTTACACTAATGCCTGTTTGCTCATTAACCAAATATGTGTCCTGCTGGTTGTGTTGCGCATTCTGTTGCCTCAGGTGTCATAAGTCATTTGGTAGTTAAATTCTTCAATTTAATTAGGAGAGAAAAACGTGAGAAGTTAACAGTTCTGCTGTAAAAGTGTTTGTATCAGTCCTGCACCTTATAAACATGACTTTATTTCTAGGTAGTGTGCAACCATTTTGAAGAAGTTGCTTATGGACCCTTGCGGACTAACTACTTTCAAAAGATACTTTTTATGGAAATAATACACTTTAAAAGAATATGCTTACAGTAAGTGCAAACTGAATATGTTTTCAAACACTTAAATGCATGTCAGTGGCAATTAAATGAAAATGTATTTTACTGTAGTATAAATTTAAGTATAATGAAATATTACTCATAATATATGAGTTTTATAGTGCTTTCTTTGGCTAATTTAAGTAAGACTAGTTTTAAGTACACTTAAATTGCCTTTTTGTAGTAATTTTATATTATCTGCACATACAGATTTTTTAAAAATATGCTTTGAAGTTACTTGAAATAAGATAAATATTAATTGAAATAAAATAAAATATCAAAAAATAAACATTTTATTTATCTATGTCAAAAACACATAATTTTTTTTAATTAAGTAGACATATTTTGAAAAAACAAAATTACGTAAGATTTAACAAGGATTGGGAGTATATAAATAAATATAAATAAATAAAAAAAATTTAACTACAGCTATAATAGTGCTTTATAAGTAATATAATAATATATTATTGTAATATATTAATAATAAATATAATAATTAAAGATGCACCAAAATAAAAATTTGAACAAAAACTGAAAACGCCATTTTCAGACGATATTTTTCAGCGGCTGAAATTTCGGTTTATCCATAATAATAATAATATTGTCAAACTTGTGAAATTCGTTAGCGTGCTTTATGAAAATGGTTTAGTATATCAAAAAGCTTTTGATAACTTTTTGCAAGAATGCTCTGAAGATGATCTGAGCCAACTACGAGTATGATGAAGTAGATATTTAGGAAAATTCAAACTGGCAAAGAATCTTGATGATAGAAATAAAAAATTGCATATGCATTCACTATGGCCAAGGAATCAGAAAGAAAAGGAATTTTGCTTTTAGGCCTTATGGTTCAAAAGTTATTAGCACAAATATGAGTGCAAATTTGGCCTGTTGATGGCGCTAGAGAGTTTGAGTTAGAGACTCCAAATTTGTTGTGGTTAATATTAAGACTGTCCTCTGTCCATGTGGCAAATTTCACAACTTTATTGCAAGTGAATCTGTAAGATTCACAAGATTCATAAGAATATGTGAAAATTCCTGAAAAATACAGCATTTTACTGTAGATTACTCTTATTATTTTTGGTTAAACTGTTCAGAAAATAAACAAATTTCATATTTTTACTTGTGTGCCCTCAGGTGTTGCTTGGTATAACACTTACCAAGCTTGGTCTGAATCTGTCAAAGTGTTGCAAGGATATAGCCTCATGTCCATTTTTGTGCAGATTTCATCAAATTCGTTAACACGTTTAATGAAAACGGTTTGGTATATTAAAAAGCTTTTGATATCTTTTGACCAGCATTGTCTGAAAATGATCTGAGCAAATTTTGGTGAAAATTGGACAAACTGTCTAGGAGGAGTTCGAAAAAGTAGATTTTTCGCAACCCGTAAATGTAAATTTTAGTATGTATTTGTCTTGGCATGAGCCAAGGAATCAGAGAAACAAATTTAGCTTCTAGACCTCATGTTATTAGCACAAATATGAGTATAAATTTTGCCTATTGGTGGCACTAGAGAGTTTGAGTTAGAGACTCCAAATTTGCTGTGGTTAATATTGAGACTATCCTCTGTCCATGTGGCAAATTTCACAACTTTATTGCAAGTGAATCTGTAAGATTCACAAGATTCACAAGATTCACAAGAATATGTGAAAGTGCTTGAAAAATACAGCATTTTACTGTAGATCACTCTTATGATGTTTGGTTAAACTGTTCAGAAAATAAACAAAAATGTCACATTTTTACTTTTATGCCCTCAGGTGTTGCTTGGTATAACACTTACTAAGTTTGGTCTGAATCCATTAAAGTGTTGCAAGGAAATAGCCTCATGTCCATTTTTGTGCAGATTTCATCAAATTCGTTAACACGCTTAATGAAAACAGTTTGGTATATTAAAAAGCTTTTGATATCTTTTGACCAGCATTGTCTGAAGATGATCTGAGCCATTTTGGTGAAAATTGGACAAACTGTCTAGGAGGAGTTTGAAAAAGTAGATTATTTGCCACCTAGACCTTATAATTTGGCCTATTGGTGGCGCTAGAGAGTTTGAGTTAGAGACTCCAAATTTGCTGTGGTTAATGTTGAGACTGTCCTCTATCTGTGTGCCAAATTTCATAACTTCCCCACAAGCGGTTCTATGGGCTGTCATAGACTCTCAGAGCAGAAGAAGAAGAAGAAGAAAGAAGAATAATAAGAAAACTAATGGATACAATAGGTGTCTAAGCTAATAGATAACTATAATAGTATGATAATAAAATTGCACATTAAATATAAGCATTAAATAATGAACTTGTCTTTCAAAAATGGCTGTAAACATACTTAGCTTCTTTACAGTAAACTGGTATTGAAGAAATTGCTTTAGCATTGAAAAAGGTTATAAAGGTGATAGTTTGACACATCCTGTCTTCTCTCCTCAGCACGCTGGGTCTTCGATACTTCACGTACGGGATACTTTTCGGCTGCGGATCCTCGTTTGCATTCCAGCCATCACTGGTGATCCTGGGGCATTATTTCCGACAGAGACTGGGTTTGGCCAACGGCGTGGTGACAGCAGGTAGCAGCCTCTTTTCCATGGGGCTCCCTGTGCTGCTCAAGAAAGTGGTGGGACCGCTGGGCCTTCCCAGAACCTTCCAGATCCTCAGCATCTTCATGCTGGTCCAGTCACTGCTGGCCCTCACCTTCAAACCGCTCATGCCCAGCGGGATGTGCCCGATGCCAGGCATGGGAATGGACGGAGGCCCCCCGTCCGGGTTGGAGTCAGCAAGCAGGTGGCAGAAAGGCCTGGCCAAAATTAGGAAGTACTTTAACGTACGGGTGTTCGGGGTGGTGACCTATCGGGTTTGGGCGTTTGGCGTCGCCACAGCAGTGCTGGGATACTTCGTTCCATACGTGCACCTGGTAAGTTTGGGCTTGAGACCATGTAGTGTCACTTTCAGTGTTAATTTAATGTTATTTATGATGTTATTTTTAAAAATTTTCTGAATTAGCTTTTATTGTTGTAATTTTAGTTTTTAATTTAATTTGTGTTTGTTTTATTAATTTAATGTGCTTCTGTTATGTTTAGCAGCTTATGCTTTTCTGATGTTTTTTTTAGCTTTATTTATTTTAGTTTTAAATGTTTTATTTGACCATTTATTGAATGTATTTATTAAATAGTATTAATTAATTAATTTATGTAAGTTTCAGTTAGTACTTTAACTTTAATTTATTTATTCTAGTTGTGTAAAATTTAATAAAATATTTTATTTTATTTTATTTTGAAATGTGAACAGGAACATTGTTAAAAAATCATTTTAACAATTTTAATAGCAAATATCCAAACATTTATAAATCAATGTACGTTTACGTGAGAAGCAAAATTACTTAGGTTATTCAGAAAAATAAAAAAGGTATTAAAAAACAACAATAAAAAGTGAGTTTAAACCACAGTCAAGAGAAAAGAGAAAACTTTTTTTGTCACTATTTTGGTATATATTTGTTCTTGTTTTAAGCATAAAGTCACTCATATATATAATTATTAAAAATATGTCATTTAGCTTTTCTCAGATAAAAGTAGCTTGATTTAAGAGTGTTTAGATATTTTACTTTTTTTTAAATCTTCTGTTTAGAAAATCTTTTATGTATTTATTTATTTACTCAGTACCTCAACTTATTTATTTTAAAACTTATTTTTAAATGTATTTATTTTTGTTGTGTGACGAGGTAATATTTTACATTTTTGTTTTTTGTTCAAGTTTATTATCTAATATTTTATTTTATATTATTTCATTATTATTTTATTTAAGATACATTTACATGAAAAGCTAAATTTCTCAAGGTATTAAGAAAAAATTAAAAAGGTATTAAAAACAACAAAGACCCTGTTTTAAAAAATCTTCTGTTTAAAAAAACCCTTTGGTTTATTTATTTGTTTACTATTCATGTTTATATATTCCTATAAGTGGTGGGGACTAAAATCAACAAGTGAAAAAATGTGAAGAAATATTTATCATTATCGAATGCTAATTTAATTGAACTGCATATTACTCAAGTTGAATTTAATTACAAACTACCCTCACAAATCCAACATTCACGGTGTATGGAATTGAAATCAAATGACTTCAGTGATTCAGTAGCAACAAATGATAATTATTTAGCCCCAGAAACGTGGCGCGGCAGGTGGAAAAGCAGTTTTCACTCCCACCAGGGAGTTTTTATTTTTTATGCCAGATTTCAAGCATAATTAATATCTCGCTTTCCACACATTTGGCACAAAGCCCCGGCGGGCTGTAAAACGAGTTCCACCAGTAAATCATCATGACGGATCTTATACACACCAGGCCTATAGATTCCACAGATTTACATGTTGGAATTTTCTGAATAATACAAGTGCAGTTGGCTGAAGCGAAGAATGATGTCATGCTAATTAAATTAGTGCAATCCAATAAAGATATAATGCCATATAATGGTTCAGATTCAGATGCGACCACTGAGACCCAGTCTTTTTTTAAACATTTAATTACATTTGAGGTCAAGATTTGAAATCATACTGACCTCACCATACTCATTCTGCATTAAGTTAGTATTTATTCCTCTTGACACTTCTGTCCTTTCTTTCACCCTAAACACTTGCTCAGCAATGGATCCTCTGCAGTGAATGGGTGCCGTCAGAATGAGAGTCCAAACAGCTCTAAACAAGCATGTTGGTGGATTGTGATATTAGAAACAACAGGGGATGGCCTTTTTTTTTTTTTTTTAGAGGAAATGTTATTATGGATTATGGACTCGTACTTATATTGCTAGAAGTTTAATCTAAAAATGCCTTGGCGGCACCACCAGAGCCACTTAGTGGCCGTTTTAACGAGAAAAGGATATCTCGTTATTCTAAGAAAAGATGTCATTTTAATGATATAACATTTCTTAATTGCAAGAAAAGATGTCATTTAAATGACATGAACTCTCACCGTTACCAGAAAAGATGTTTTAACGAAAAAAAGACATTTGTTATTATAAGAAAAGATGTCGTTTTAACAAGATAATTGTTGTTTAAATGACATAACATCTCAATTTTACAAAACTGGATGTCATTTTCATTTCGTCATGACAAGAAAAGACGTAGTTTTAACAAGATACTTATTGTTTTAACGGCATCTCGTTATTACAAGAAACGATGTTGTTTTACCAAGAAAAAGATGTTGTTTTAACGACATAACATCTTGGTAAAACAACATCTTTTTTCCTAATAACAAGATGTTATGTTGTTAAAACACCTTTTTCTCATTAAAACAACATCTTTTCTCATAACAATGAGATATTTTATGTTGTTAAAACAACAATTATCTCATCATGAGATTTTAACGAGAAAAACATCTCTATTATTATTATTATGAAGATGTCATTATAATGACATAACATCTTGTCATTACGAGAAAAGTTGTTTTAACAGTATACTTGTCGTTTTTAACAAAATAACATCTCATTATTGCAAGAAAATATGTCATTTTAATTACATAACATCTCGTCATTATGAGAAAAGATGACATTTTAACAAGAAAAAGATGTTTTAATGACATAAAATCTTGTTATTGCGAGAAAAGATGTTGTTTTACTGAGATGTGTAGTTTTAATGACATAACATCTCATTAATATGGGAAAAGATGTGATTTCAATGACATAACATCTCGTTATTGCGAGAAAAGACGTCATTTTAATGAGAATTGTCGTGTTAACGACAACGTCTCGTTATTACGAGAAAAGATGCTGTTTTAACGAGAGAATTGTCGTTTTAATAGCATAACATGTCGTCATTACTAGAAAAGATGAATTCCCTTTACAGACAAAACATCTCATTACCAGAAAATGGCATTATATTGAGATAATTGTCATTTTAACGAAATAACATCATGTTATTGCGAGAAAAGATGCCGTTTTAACAATAAAAAGATGTTTTAATGACATGACATCTTGTTATTATGAGAAAAGATGTTGTTTTACCGAGATGTTATGTCGTTAAAAGGACAATTATCTCATTATTATGAGAAAAGATGTTGTTTTAACAAGAGAATTGTTGTTTTACAGACAAAACATCTCGTCATTACCAGGAAAGATGTCATTATAATGAGATAACTGTCGTTTTAACGACATAACATCTCGTTATTGCGAGAAAAGAAGATGTTTAAACAAGAAAAAGTTATTGTTTTAATGACATAACATCTTGTTATGAAGATGTTTTACCGAGATGTTATGTGATGTTAAAAGGACAAGGACAATTATCTTCAATTATGAAAAAAGATGTTGTTTTAATTGGAAAAAGATGTTTTAACGACATAACATCTCATTATTATAAGAAAGGATGCCATCTGGGTAAAACAAGTACAAGACAATATATCGTTTTAACAAGACAATTGTCGTTTTAACGACACCATCTCGCCATTACGAGAAAATATTTTGTTTTAACAAGAAAAAGGTGTCGTTTTAAAGACATAACATCTCATTATGACAAAAGATGTCATTAAAATGACATAGCATCTCGTTATTATGAGCAAGGATGGTGACATATCATCTGGTTATTACCACATAATTCAGTAGAAAAAATAATATGTGTGGCAGCAATGAGTCACCGTACTTCAAAGTTAGTTATTTTAATTTATTTTGATCTGCCAGGGTAACATTTGGAATATTTCAATCTTTTTTAAGTTTAAGGTTTACATCTAATATAATTTCTTTTTATTTAAACTTAATTTTAGCTAATTGATTTTAAATAGTTTTAGTTAACTATAAGAAGTACTAAATAGAAGTATTTAAAAATGACAAACATAATGGCCCAGTTTCATAGACTGGATTAGGTCATAGTTCAATTAGGACTTTTAAGTAATTTTTATAAACGTGCCTTAGAAAAAAAAACATTACTGGTTTGCATCTTGAGACAAAAACAAACGCACTGATATATTTTAAGATCAGGCAGTGCGAGTTTCTTTCAGCTGAATTCAAATGAAATCTGAAAATATAAAAATAAAGGCCAATTCAAAATATTAATAAATACTATCATAGTATATAAATAATACTAGAATAACACTGTTCTACCTCACACCATATTTTGTATTCATGCCATATTGGTCTATACGATGATGACTAATTGATGCCAACTTTGTTTATGTGAACTAAGTCTTTAGTTTAGCACATATTTATCAAACATAAAACTTACAGTAGCTCTGCTGCTTCCTTCTTGGAAGTCATTTGCTTTAGTTATTTTTTGAAACACCAAATTCTTATCAGTGCAGTCAATAAATCTTAAAAGTGTTTTTGGCACGCTAATGCAGTTCAGTAATGCAAAAAATCCATTTGAATTTCTGAACAGAATGCCAAACAGGGTTTTGACATTTGCTGTTTTGTGGAGGCTGTTGATAAAAACAAGACCATTTTATAAAAACAAAGTGCAACAAAACACCTCCGATTTACAGTCAGTCAAACCGGTGTGCATTTAACGTTAAGAAAGCAGAGGAGGCTATAGGAGCGAAGCGCCCGTCCCATGCATAAATAATGTTTGAGGGTTCCGCAAACTGAAATATTTACTGCACTCTGCATGACAGAAAGCCTGTGTGATGAGTCCACACATGTTGATGATGAATTATTAACTCTGCATGTGTCATCTCAGGTCAGACTCTGGGGATTTCTATCCTTGTTTCACCTTTCCTTCTCACTCATTCTCTGTTGTCATAGTGATGGACATACTTTTACTTGGATACCTGAAGTACTCGGCCGTAATGGTGCTTCTCTCTTGTTTTCAGAGAGAATTAAGCTGAGAATTAGTTTCCAGCTGTTAAACCAAGTGCACAAATGGAGTGATGGAGTCACAGTGATAAACAGGCCATAGAAAGTGGTGATATAAGAGGATGCACTGTTTGCTGAAAGAAAAGCTTGACGCAGATGGTTCCATCATGTGTGCTTTTCTTTCCCTGTAAAGCACAGTAATTTAAAAGTTTTCATGTTCAGTGCTTGTGTAATTGGTTCAGTGTGGTTAATGGACACCGATTTTTTTTCATTATACTGGGAAAGTGTGTTTGTGTGCGCATTTGTGTTTTGTGGATGTATGTCAAATCATCGGTATGTGTTTGAAGCAAGTGTTTATTTGGTTGGGTGTGAGTTAGCCAACTTGTGTGTGTTTTGTGGGCGGTGGTATGAAGTTGATGAGAGAGACCTTTCCCCCTTTCGCCTCGGTCTCACTCTTCCACCTACAGTCGTGTTTTTTCAGGCTTCGCACCAGAAGTAAACACTCAGTCCCGGCTTTTGTTGTGCGTATGCGTTTGGCTCTCGCTTCTCGTGGTGAAATAGGAAAGCCCTTCCTTCACATTAAACCTAAATGTGAAATCTCAGGGCTTTTGATGTGCCCCTAAGGTTTTCTCACTCAAGCGGTTTTCAAAAGACATCCAATCCACAGGCCTGTGATCTCTAGGGTCAGGAAATGCTTCTAAAGGATTTTTTATTTTTAACCTCATGTCCTCCCCCTCTTCCCTTCTTAGAAGCAAGGGCGTCTTTGAGCGGAAATATTCAACTTATAGCTGCTTTTCCTCTTTTCCCACCACAAAAGCGGCATTAATGCTGTCATTGATAAGGCTAAAGAAAAAGGGCTTTGATGAAGCCTGGAGGCTGACTGTGGCCAAACAAAGCTGACCCTTTAGAACAGCGATGTTTATACTAAGCCACAGGAATCACACTTAACTAGCTCTGCTACTGTATGCCAACAAAAGGCTAATGTCTATACATTTGTACAAGATAATACTGAGCGGATCTAGACAATTTCCCTAGATTAACTTTGATAGATGTGTATTTTGGGGTTGGTAAGATTTTTAAAAAAGTGTTTTCTATTTGAGTATATTTTAAAATGTAATTTATTTCCGTGATAGTAAATGTGTATTTTCAGTCTTCATTGTTACATTATCAAGTTTTATGGATGGATGGATTTGATGGATGGATATATTTAATTGATTGATGGATGGATGGATGGATGGATGGATGGATGGATTGATGGATAGATTTGATAGATGGGCGGATGGATGATAGATTGATGGATGGGCGGATGGATTGAGGGGTTAATGGATGGATGAATGGATTGATGATAAATGGATTGATGGATAGATTTGATTGATGGGTGGATGGACGGATATATTGATGATAGATTTGATGAATAGATGGATGAAGGGGTGGATGGATAAATGGATGGATGAATGGATCGATTAATAGATGGATGGATGGATGGATGGATAGATTTGATTGATGATGAATGGATGGATAGAGTTGATGTATAGATGGGTGAATGGCTTAATGACTGGATGAATGGATTGAGGAATTTACTGATAATGAATGGATGAATTTGATAGATAGAATAATTAGATTGGATGGATGAATAGATGGATAGAAGGACGGACAGATAGATTGATGGATGGATGGACTGATGGATAGATTTTAATGATAGATGGATGGACAGATGGATTTGATTGATGGATGGATGGGTGGATAATCGGATAGGTGGATGGATGGATAGATTGATGGATTTGTAGATGGACAGATAAATTGATGAATGGATGGATATATTTGATTGATGGATGAATAGATGGATAGAGTTGATGGATGGCTGAATTGCTTGATGGCTGGAAGGATAGATGGACATATTTGATTGATGGATGGATGTTGGATAAATGGATGGGTGGATGGACGGATAGATTGATGGATGGGTAGATTGACGGATAGATTAAATGGATGGATAGGTTTGATTGATGGATTCAGGGATTAATGGATGGATGGATAGATTTGATTAATGGATGGACAGATGGATGGATCATGGATTGATTTGATTTGATAGATGATCGATGGATGGGTGGATGGATAGATTGATGGGTGAATGGATGATGGATAGATTTGATTTATAGATGATAGATTTGATTGATTGGATGGATTTGATTGATGGATAGATTTGATTGGATAGATTGATGAATGGATGTATGGAGAGATGGATGATGGAGAGATTTGATAAATGATTGATGGATGGATTGATGGATGAATGGGTGGATGAACGGATAGACTGATGGATGGACTGATGGATGGATGGATAGATCGGATGGATGATCGATGGAAGGTGGACTGACGGATAGATTTGATCGATGGATGGATAGATTTGTTTGATAGATATTTGGATGATAGATTTGATTGGATGGATAGATGGAATGACGAAAAGATTTGATTGATGGGTGGATGGATATATGGATGGATGGATGATTGATAGATTTGATTGATGGATGTATGGATGGGTAGTTTTGTATGTGTATGTTAATCATCTGATGGTTTTCCTGTTTCTATGGCAGATGAACTTTGTAAAGGAGCAGTTTGGAGACACTCAGAGGGAATGGGTGCTGCTGGTGTGTATCGGAGCGTCATCTGGAGTCGGTCGATTGCTGTTTGGGAAGATTGGAGACCTCATACCTGGAGTAAAGAAAATCTATATGCAGGTATTGAAACCCAACAGGGAACTGCTTACTGCATGTCAATGAATCATAATTCCACAGCTGGAGGAGATAGTTTCCTCAACTTTAATGCTATGTCACTATAAACTGGCACAAAATGATGACAGTACAGTCTAACTTAAGGTCACAGCGGTGTTACATCACAGGAGCCCAGTCAATGGCTTCAGTGTTTCTGAAGTTCTCCATGTTCTAAAAGTGGAACAAAATTCGAACTAGTTTTTTTTTAGATCTAGATTGACGTAAATTACATTTCTTTTTATATAATGTCAATATATAATAACCGTTTCCTGAAAGACAGCACGCTGTTTCATTGGTTGTAATGCTGTTTCAACATCCTTTGCAGTTTGGTTGCCAAGAAACTTCACTTGAACATCTGCATAAGTACCTTTTTCATTAAAAGCAATATTTGCTTCTAGGATTTGATTTTCAATGGCATTTTAATATTTATGAAAGTGAGTTTTATCTTCTATCTTTATTAAGTTTACCTTTTATTAAGTTTCAAAGTACATCTTCCACAATAACAATGAAAATTGTTTGCCTGACTTAATATTCAAGATCAGACAATAGAGGAATTATCAATCTTTTACCAGTAATATTAACTAATTAAATAGGAGAAATTTATGCAGTGGTACTTTTATCATTTATGAGCAAAATGCTAAATTCTGCATTATAAAATAATATATAATTTAACCAAAAATGTAATAATAATTTGACCAAAATAATGAATATAAAAAAAAAAAAAAAAAAAAAAATATATATATATATATATATATATATATAATTTTTTTTTTCCATTATACAGTATTTTTCTTTAGTGGACCCTTCAGTTCTGATCCTGTTACCAGTACCGTTCAGTTTTCTGTAAATAATTTTCTGAGCATCAGGAAATCCAGTGCCTGAGATGTCAAACTATATAGATGGAACGCTGCATTAATCCACATGCTTAAACGATCTCTGTGTGTCTGTATGTGTAGGTGGCCTCGTTCATATTACTGGGTCTGATGTCCATGATGATACCTCAGTGCGCCGTGTTCGAAGGTCTGGTGGTGGTTTTCGTATTGATGGGTCTTTGTGACGGCTGTTTCATCACTATCATGGCCCCCATCGCCTTTGAGTTGGTAGGGCCCATGCAGGCGTCTCAAGCCATCGGCTACCTCCTTGGTCTCATGGCCATACCAATGACAGCGGGACCTCCGATCGCAGGTGAGGAGCCAAAAAAAAGAAGTTCATCTGTTAGAATAAATACATTTATTCTTGGAATGACTAATTTTTGTTTTTGGAACGTTTAAGTTTTCCTTTAAGTGAAATTTTAACTTGTAAAAGTTACATACAGTTGAGGTCAAAAGTTTACATACAGCTTGTTTGTTATATATCTAATAGTTGAATTTATAAAAATGACCCTTTTCATAAGTTTACACATGCTTGATTCCTAATACTGTGTTGTTACCTGAATGATTCACAGCTGTCTTTTTTGTTTAGTCATAGTTCCCTGCTGAAAAAAACAGCTAAAACCAGCCTAGGCTGGTTGGCTGGTATTGGCTGGTTTAAGCTGGAAGTAGCTGGTTTTAGCTGGTCTCCCAGCCTGACCAGGCTGGTCAGGCTGGTTTTAGCTGGTGGTTTTCCAGCCTGACCAGCTAAGACCAGCCTGACCAGCCTGGCCAGGCTGGAAAAAAGGTCAAAACCCCTCTAAAACCAGCCTGCCGACCAGCTATGACCAGCTAAAACCAGGCTGGTTGACCAGCTAAAACCAGCCAACCAGCCTAGGCTGGTTTTAGCTGTTTTTTTCACCAGGGTTGTTCATGAGTTCCTTGTTTGTCCTGAACTGTTAAACTGCCCTCTGTTCTTTAGAAAAATCCTTCAGGTCCCACAAATCCTTTGGTTTTTCAGCATTTTGTGTATTTGAACCCTTTCCAAACTTGACCTGTATGATTTTGAGATCCAGAAGGAAAAACGATGCATTAAGAGTCGGCTTGTGAAAACATTTTTAAATTTGAAGATCAGGGTAAAAATGTTGTCTTCTGGAAAAAATGTAAGTATCTTCTGTAGCTTCTAAAGGGCAATACTAAATGAAAAAAAAAAAAGATATTTAAGCAAAATAAGAAAAATGTACACATCTTCATTCTGTTCAAAAGTTTTCACCCTCGACTCTTAATGCATTGTTTTTACTTCTGGAGCATCAGTGAGTGTTTGAACCTTCTGTAATAGTTGCACAAGAGTCCCTCAGCTGTCCTCAGTATGAAAAGATGGATCTTAAAATCATACAGTCATTATTTGAAAGGGTTCAAATACACAAAAATTATGAAAAACCAAAGAATTTGTGGGACCTGAAGGATTTTTCTAAGGAACAGCAAGCAGTTTAACTGTTCAGGACAAACAAGGGACTCATGAACAACTATCACTAAAGAAGAAAAACACAGCTGTGGATCATTCAGGTAACAACACAGCATTAAGAACAGAAAAACACTTGCACACACACACACACACACACACTCGCATACTATACTTGTAGATAAATATGTTGCAAACATGATTTAATCAGCCAGCATGCTGATCTTGGCCGCGTTCCCCAGATAAGACTCGCACACACAACAGACTGAGTGTTTTTCCAGTTTCTGGGTTCGGTGGACAGGAATGAGATTTATTTCAGAGGGTAAATTCCAAGGTCTCCCCGTGAGCACATTTAGTTTGGACTGTGGATATAAATGCTCTTGTTAAACGACAGTCTCCATATGTTTCCAGTTCCGCAGCCTCGTTTAGAAGAATTAGACCCACCGGAACATCTGCTCCATCCGTACTCCAATAAATGGACCTTATACTTTCAGCTCTCAAGGTTCATTTACAGAATACTGACGTTACCTGTCTGAACTCTGGGTCGGTTACGGGAATGCCGAGTCCTCATCCGAGAATGTGATGCATCATTTGTAGGATCTATTTTCAAAGCACTGCCTTCACAGCAGGGGCATTACAACTAGGTTTGGATTGGCTGTCACGTACTGTTATTTCACATACTTGGAACCGCGATTTGACTTCTAAATGTTTATTTAAGTTTCAAGTGATCTTATATCTTCTGTATAGGAGGCTGGGGAGCATCTTACCAAAGTCTTTAAAGTAAACTAAATAGCTCATAGTTGTTTTGCTTCAGATGTGTTCCAGACTGCAAGCCTCATTGAGATTCTTGGAGAAGGATTTTGAAATCGAGACCATTTGAAGATGAATGTGGGCCATCATAGCAGGGAGTCTCGGTGGAATTGGATTAGCTCCATTCTTTAGTCTTTTTATTTAAAGTCAACATGAAAGCCAAACTGACTTTCATCCAGCTCTTATTGTGAACAATCAGTGTTTGTTATATAGTAAATCTTTCTTTTTTTCATATGAAAGCCACTGAATAAAATATCAAAAAAAGGTAATTGAGACTTTTCGTCTTACAATTGCGAGCTTATATCTGAAAATTCCGATTTTTTTTCCTTAGAATTGTGTGATATAAACTCACAATTGCAAGTTATAAAGTCAGAATTGCAAGATATATATATACAATTCTGACTTTTTTTCTTTATAACACGCAATCAGTTATCGTGTCAGAATTGTGAGATATAAACTCGCAATTCTGAGAATATATCAGTTTTTTATCTTTTTAGAATTGAACTTTATAACTCGCAATTGCAAAATTATATCAAAAAATATATTTATATAGAAAAAAAGTCAGAATTGCGTGATATAAACTCACAATTTCGAGAGAAAAAAGTAAGAATTGCAAGTTTTTGCGATTCTAACTTTATTTCTCGTAATTATGAGGTATAAATTTGGAACTTTATATCACGCAATTTTGAGAAAAAAGTCTGAATTGCAAGTTTTCTCACAATTGTGAGTTTATTTCACGCAGTTCTGACTATTTCTCGCAATTGTGAGATATAAATTTGCAATTGCAAGTTTATATCACGCAATTTTGAGGAAAAAGTTAGAATTGCGAGTTGTTTTTTCACAATTTCGTTAATTTAACAGTTAATTTCACACAATTGAGTTTTACGCAATTCTGACTTTATAACTCATAATTGTGAGTTTCACACAATTTTGAGGAAAAAAAGTCAGAATTACAAGGTTTTTTTCTTGCAAGGCTTATGTTATTTCTCGCAATTATGAGTTTATTTCATGCAGTTCTGACTATTACTCGCAATTGTGAGTTTATATCATGCAGTTCTGACTATTACTCGCAATTATGAGTTTATTTCATGCAGTTCTGACTATTACTCGCAATTGTGAGTTTATATCATGCAGTTTTGAGAAAAAAGTCAGATTTGTGAGTTTCATGCAATTCTGACTATTTCTCGCAATTATGAGATATAAATTTGCAATTGTGAATTTATATCATGCAATTTTGAGAAAAAAGTCAGGACTGCAATTTTTTTCTTCCAATTCTGATGTTATTTCTCATAGTGGTGAATTTCACACAGTTCTGACTTTATAACTCGCAGTTGTGAGTTTATATCACGCAATTTTGAGAAAAAAGTCAGAATTGCACATTTTATTTCTCGCAATTCTGACTTTATTTCTTGCAATTGAGTTTATTTCACACAATTCTGACTTTATAACTAACAATTGTGAGTTTATTTCACTACATTTTTTTGTATCACAGTTCTGAAAAAAAAAAAATCTGAGTTTCCAGTTTGTAATGCAAGTCTGAGAAAAAAGTCATAATTGTGAGATAAAAAGTCACATTAACCTTTTTTAATTTTTTTATTCAGTGGCAGAAATGGGCTTCCATATTTTTACACACAAAAAGAATTGACAAAAGAGCATCTGATGCTGATGTGCAAGAAATGAATTAAATAAATAAAAAATAAAAATTCATGAACATTGAGATTTAATTTTTCCAAATATTGCTATATATATATATATATATATATATATATATATATATATATATATATATATATATGAAGTCAAAACTTTCTGAAATAAACTCACCATTGCAAGAAATAACATCAGAATTGCAAGAAAAAACTTTTTTCTCAAAATTGCATGATATAATATCACAATTGAGTTATAATCAGAACTGTATTAAATAAACATACAATTGTGAGAAAACAACTCACAATTTTGAGTTTTTTCTCAAAATTGCATGATAAAAAGTCACATTAACCTTTTTTAATTTTTTTTATTCAGTGGCAGAAATGGGCTTCCATATTTTTACACACAAAAAGAATTGACAAAAGAGCATCTGATGCTGATGTGCAAGAAATGAATTAAATAAATAAAAAATAAAAATTCATGAACATTGAGATTTAATTTTTCCAAATATATATATATATACATATGAAGTCAAAACTTTCTGAAATAAACTCACCATTGCAAGAAATAACATCAGAATTGCAAGAAAAAACTTTTTTCTCAAAATTGCATGATATAATATCACAATTGAGTTATAATCAGAACTGTATTAAATAAACATACAATTGTGAGAAAACAACTCACAATTTTGAGTTTTTTCTCAAAATTGCATGATATAAAGTTGCAATTGCAAATCTCACAATTGCGAGAAATAGAATTGTGTGAAATAAACTCACAATTGCAAGAAATAAACAATTGACTTTTTTTTTCAAAATTGCGTGATAAACACAATTGAAAATTTATATTTCATAATTGTGAGATAAAAAAGTCACAATAACCTTTTTTATTTTTTATTCAGTGGCAGAAATGAGCTTCCATATTTTTACACACACAACAACAACTGATAAAAGAGCATCTGACACTGATGTGCAAGAAATGAATTAAATAAATCATGTAACACAAAATTAAGAAATTACGGAGCCCCTTACGTCACCTGTAGAAGAAAAATAATTTATCCGTGGGGACGGTTTTGCAATTCGTTCCCTCAGTTTATAAACCGTTCTCACGAATTCTTAAACTGTTCCCTCAGTTTAACAATTCGTGCCCACGAATTAACAAACCGTGCCCACGAATTTCCAATCAGATTTTGTAAACCGTACCCTCGGATTTTGAATCCATACCCACAAATTCATAATCCGTGCGCACGCTTTCACAATCCGTTCCCACAGTTTGTAAACTGCTCTCACGGATTTGTGGCCCCGCCCCCAAATTCAACCAGGACACCTGTTTATATGCTGGATGGATTGTTTTGCATTTATTAAACTTTATTTCTCAGTAGGCTATATGAGACTATGCTACACTGAAAAAACAGAGTTTTTAGCTTTATTTTATATTAATCACCAGCAGATTAGCTGCCAAAACACCGTGTGTTTTATCCTATTGGTTATTAATGTAAAATAAACGCTAAAAAGAAGCCTGTTTTGTAAGTGCGGTCATGCTACCAAAATAAAATAAGTGAAGAGCGCTGTTCAAACGGTTTTGTTTTATTGAATAATATTTTCAAAAATATAAAATTGCCTGAATAATAATAAAAAAAGTATTGGAGAGGAGAAGGTAAAAAGCAATACAAAACAAATAATGTACAGGTTATTTTGTCATTCCTTTGTTCTCAAACTAAATGCAATGAAACAATAGGCTCTATTTAATAATAAAATTAATAGTTAAGCATGTATCTAACTCTGGGTGAAAAGCTTATCACAAATCACCAAAATGAGTTATGTTAAGAATGACATTTCCAAAACTGTAAAAGGTAAACAGTTCACTGTCTTAAGTGCACTCATTTATTTAGTCTACTAATTAAAATAATAATTATAATAATTAATATTATCAGTATTATTTACGGTGAGCATTATCACAGAGCACCTTCTCCCAAAAACAGGGCATACTGTTTCAGATATTAAAATAGTTCTGTTTTGTATGTCATGGCAAAGTGACTATATTTCGTTTCATATTTTTATTACGTTCATTTAGAAAAAAAGTTAGCTTTTTTTTTTCTTTAAAAATAAGTTTTAAATTTTTTTTTAAGTAACGATCAGGCGGCCAGCGGCAGACAGTGAGTTGATCGTGTTTGATCAATTTTGCCTTCTCAGATAATCACGACTTGGCTAAAATAAATATATAGTCTCAAAAAAGTTAAAGTATAAAACAATGTAATTTCATCGTTAAAATAATATAAATGTGCACATAACATATAGGCACATATGCAATTGTTGGTGCAGAGAGTGGAAAGTAAGCAGTTAAAGTAATACATCATTTGGAACTGTAATAGGTCTATACTTTTATTTATGTGCATCACAATATCAGAACAGAAAACAATCATAATACCCTTTTTATCTCAACAGGAGCAAATACATACCTCACAGACAATTACATGTAGGCCTATATCTAGAAAATTATTACTTAATGAAATAATAAAACAATTAATTAATTAATTGGCAATAGGATAAAATGCAGGCGGTAAATATATACACATTTATATTAGTTTATTGTTGAAATTAACATTGTTTCATGCTTGGCCTATAGATTTTATTGTCAGCAAGTCATTATGATTTGAGAAGGCAAAACTGATCAAACACA
>NC_133376.1:13297485-13374758 GCF_049309525.1 Garra rufa
ACAAAGGTAGTGTGTGTTGCATTATTATAGCATTTTAAAATTTTGCAAAAATATTATGGGTAAGTTAGATTTAAAGAGATAGTTCACCCATAAATTAAAATTTGATGTTTATCTGCTTACCCCCAGGGCATCCAAGATGTAGGTGACTTTGTTTCTTCAGTAGAACACAAACAAAGATTTTTAACTCAAACTGTTGCAGTCTGTCAGTCATATAATGGTAGTCAATGGTTACCAAATCTTTAGGAGTAAAAAAAACATACACAGACAAAACCAAATTAAACCCTGCAGCCCGTGACGATACATGGAGGTCTTAAGACACAAAACGATCAGCATTTATATTATTTACCTCAGATCTACCGCAACATTCTACTCTCCTGAGCTCATTCACAACAGCCGGGGTGTGACGCGTCAACTGTTAAATAAGAGGTAAATAATGATATAAATACTGTTTAGTTTCTTGCACAGACCAATCGTTATGTGTCTCAAGACCTCAATGTATCGTCATCCTCAATTTGATTTTGTCTGTGTATGGTTTTTTTTTCTCTTAAAGATTTGGTAACCATTGACTGCCTTTATATGACTGACAGACTGCAACGATTTGAGTTAAAAATCTTTGTTTGTGTTCTACTGAAGAAACAAAGTCACCTGCTCTCCCTTGGGGGTAAGCAGATAAACATCAAATTTTCATTTTTGGGTGAACTATTCCTTTAAGACTGCCCGTTAGATTTACCCAAAACAAATTAAATCTCATGTTTAACCACTATAGAGACATCAGAGCAAGCAGCTAATTCCAGAAAAAGTGGCCGAGGTAAGGCTGCCCTCAGCGGGTTTATAAAAGCTAAATGGCCGCTGACACCCTGGAGCTCACATCTCTGAAAATGTCGAAGCAAATATTGTAAAAGACCCTATCTTTATTAACGAACCGCATTAAAGTCAAGTACATTCTCGCCTGAAAGCTCTTAAAACTACTTTCAGTGACACAAAAACAGTATTATTTATAAAATTGTAGTGGATTTGGGCGTCCACCATGACACTAGCTGTGAAAAATACCGCAAGTGGAGTGATATGGTGAAACGGTTGGAGTTCCGATAGAATATGGCACTTCACTCAGCCAGTCAGATTTAGGGACCAGAAATAACTATTTCATAAATAAATATATATATATATATATATATATATATATATATATATAAATAACTCTTTCAGGCTAGAGGGTCTCCTTGCCATCACCCTGATCTTTAGCTCCCTCCACAGATTCTCAATTGGATTTAAGTCAGGACTCTGGCTGGGCCACTGCAAAACGTTAATGTTTTTGTCTGCTAACCATTTCTTCACCACTTTTGCTGTGTGTTTTGGGTCGTTGTCGTGCTGAAATGTCCACTGGTGCCCAAGGCCAGTTTCTCTGCAGACTGCCTGATGTTGTTGTTGAGAATTTTGATGTATTGCTCCTTTTTCATGGTGCCATTTACTGTGATTAGGTTCCCTGTTCCACCGGCTGAAAAACACCCCCAAAACACTAGGTTCCCACCACCATGTTTGACAGTGGGGAGGCTGTTCTTAAGGTTGAAGGCTTCTCCTTGTTTACGCCAAATGAAGGCTACATCTTTGTGGCCAAACAATTCAATTTTTGTTTCATCTGACCATAAAACAGAAGACCAGAAGTCTTCCTTTTTGTCCAGATGAGCATTTGCAAAGGTGAAGCGGGCTTTTGTGTGCCTTATCTGGAGAAATGGTGTCCTCTTTGGTCTCTGTCCGTGGAACCCAGTGGTGTGCAGTGTCCATTGGACTGTCTGCCTTGAGATGTTGCCACCAGCAGAGCCCAGATTCATCAGGATGGTCTTGGTGGTGATCCTTGGATTCTTTTTTACCTCTCTCACTGTCCTCCTATTCCACTTTTGGCTTCCGACCACGTCCTCTGAGATTTTTCACAGTGCGGAACGTCTTGTATTTTTTAATAATACTTTGCACTGTAGCCACTGGAACTTCAAAACATTTAGATATGGTCTTATAGCCCTTTCCTGACTTGTGAGCAGCCACAATGTGCAGCCGCAGGTCCCCAGTGAGCTCCTTTGTCTTCGCCATGACTGTCCACAAACCAACAGCAGAGAGCTTCTGTTTTTCAACTATTGAGTTGATTAAAACAGCTGTTCCCAATGAATCAGGGTAATTAGGATGCTTTAGAACAGCTTGGACTATTTGGAATGGGTATAGAACTTTAGATTTTGTCATAGACTGTGACAGTTTGCAAAGGGTATGAATAATTTTGGACATGCCACTTTTTGTTCAAATGTAAATAAAAGCTGAGAAATATTTTATTCCACAATGATGCCTCTTGTACATCGTCTTATTAACTTTTGGGAGAAGCCTTTGTCATTTCCGGTCAAAAAAAAAACTTGCTGGTTGAATAAAAGTAACTTTAAGTCAGAATTTGCCAGGGGTATGAATAATTTTGGGCTTGACTGTATGTGTATGTATGTGTGTGTATATATATATATATATATATATATATATATATATATATATAGACAAAAACTGTACAGTACAATTTAATGAAATTTTTATGGTTTGTGATTTTCTTTTCTGTCGCAAAAAAGTTAATAACTGGACATCTAGGATACCATTTCTCTCATCTATTATAGATGAAGGGTTACTCAAGCCTAATATTTGATGTGCAACATGAAAAACCGGCAACCAGCTGAGTGTGTGATGTCTGTTGTTTCTGTGTCTTTCTGCAGGGATTCATCTCACCAGCACTGCTTGTGGTGTGTGTTAGTGAGTGTGTGTCAGAGATGGCGTGTGATGTATTTCCTCTTTGCTTGGCTCTAATCAAACTTGAGGTCTCAAGGCTTTCCCCCCTGCTCGTCTGCTCTTCTGGAGAGGAGACATGATCATCCATCAAGAGCCCAAATCCTCCTCCAGTGGCCCGCACTGCTATTTCCACCAGCTCCTGAATGATCGAACGACTTCCGTGCACAGATTTGGACCCAAATCACCTTCTGCTTGCGTTTCACAGAGCTCAGGTAGTGCGGGAGTCGCCAGTTAAATTAGCTTTAGCACCTTTATAAAGAAAACATTAATTTGATGTGAGAGAGTAGCATTTCCGGCACGGAGAAAAGTGCTGTTTTCATTGAGCTTGATAGTTTATTGTCTAGATTATGCAAATCAAATTTGTAAGCTTTAGATGTTTTCATAATACGATTTTTAAAAAATCCTCCATAGACTTGCTTGGAATTGATTTCGGAAACTTTTACGAGACAAATCCGTCTTTATCCGTGCACTTTCTGCTACCGACTTTGATAACCTCAGCCATGATTTTCTTATCATAACGTACCGCAGCTGTGTATCGCTTATGAATCATTGTAGAAATGAAAACTAAACGAGGAATCATTTTTATGAATTTTTTTAAAAGCCAATCCTCTGTCCTTAATAATATCTGCTATATTTAGTTCAGTAATCAGCTATGCAGTAAGGAGTTCACAAACTGTGCCATGACCATTGAGCCAGATGAAAACTAAAGGATCAATATTCAGAAAGGAGGTGAATCTCATGAGAAAATGCCAAAGGAAAATAAAGAGAAATTATACTTTGCATGAATATTTGTTTTTTAGTTTTACAGGATTCGTACAAGACTTTAAGGCCTGAAAAACCTTTGAAAATAGCAAAATTCCTGAAGAGGTACTTCAAAAGTGCTTGAATTATTAAAAGACAATGTATCTATGAAATAAGTGTTTAATGTAGTCAATAAGCACATATCTTTTCATGCAAAAGTCACGCAATTCAAAAAAACATATTTTTCGCTTATTTCAGTTAATACCAGAAAACAATCGAGCTAGCAAGTAGTAGTCCTGACAGTGTTGTGTAAACATGGCTAAAACTGTGAAAAGAGGAACAGATGAACCAAATCAATTGGGTCATTTACTCATTTACGCTTCGATTGATTTAAACTCATGACTTCGATCATTCATTTCAAGCGATTCACTAGCAAAAACCAGATCAAATTCAAATAAAAAAAATTTGAATTTCAACATGGTTTGTAAAGATTTTTAAAAAGCATGTTGTGATGGGTGAAAAAGACCTTTTGGAAACTCTGAATCAGTTAAATCATTGCGTCGCAAAATGATTCACTGTTTTGAAACCAATCGGATCGCATATCACAAATCATTTGTTTCAGATCGGGACTTCAAATCGAATATTGTAAATCATTTGATTTAGATTGGAACCTCGCATATTGTGAATTATTTGATTCGAGTTGGGACTTCAGAGCACGTATCACAAATCATTTGATTTAGATCGGAATAGGTTCGTGAATCCTTTCACAAATTATTCAATGTCTGATTCAAATCAAATGATTTGTCATACAGAAAGTTCTGATCTTAGTCAAATGATTCGCAATCCGAGTCCTGATTGGAAATAATGGTTTGTGAATCATTATTCAGATCGGGACTTCAGATCGTGGATCACAAATAATTTGATTTCGATTGGAACTTCGGAGCGGGTTTACAAATCTTTTGTTTTAGTTTGGAACTTCGGTGCGCACATCATTTGATTCAGGTCGGGACTTCAGATCGTGGATCATGAATCTTTTGCTTTAGATCGTAACTTTGGAGCATGCATCATGATTCATTTGCTTTAGATCAGAACTTTAGAGCGTGAATCGTGAATCATTTGATTTAGATCGGAACTTTAGAGCGTGGATTGCAATTCATTTGCTTTAGATCTGAACTTCGGAGCGGGTTCGCAAATCTTTTGCTTTAGATTGGGAATTCAGATCGTGGATCACAAATCATTTGATTTCGATCGGAACTCCGGAGCGGGTTCACAAATCGTTTGCTTTAGATCGGAACTTTAGAGCGTGGATTGCGATTCATTTGCTTTAGATCTGAACTTCGGAGAGGGTTCACAAATCTTTTGCTTTAGATCGGAACTTCGGAGCGCACATCATTTGATTCAGTTCGGGACTTCAGATTGTGAATCTTTTGCTTTAGATCATAACTTCGGAGCATGCGTTGTGATTCATTTGCTTTAGATCAGAACTTTAGAGCATGGATCGTGAATCATTTGATTTAGATCGGAACTTTAGAGCGTGGATTGTGATTCATTTGCTTTAGATCTGAACTTCGGAGCGGGTTCGCAAATCTTTTCCTTTAGATTGGGAATTCAGATCGTGGATCACAAATCATTTGATTTCGATCGGAACTCCGGAGCGGGTTCACAAATCGTTTGCTTTAGATCGGAACTTTAGAGCGTGGATTGCGATTCATTTGCTTTAGATCTGAACTTCGGAGAGGGTTCACAAATCTTTTGCTTTAGATCGGAACTTCGGAGCATGCGGAACTTCGGAGCATGCGTCGTGATTCATTTGCTTTAGATCAGAACTTTAGAGCATGGATCGTGAATCATTTGATTTTGATCGGAATTTTAGAGCGCAAATCTTTTGATTCAGATCGGGACTTCAAATCGTGAATCACAAATTATTTGATTTCGATCGGAACTTCAGAGCGGGTTTGCAAATCTTTTGCTTAAGATCGGAACTTCGGAGCGTGCATCATTTGATTTAGTTCAGTACTTCAAATCGTGGATCGTGAATCTTTTGCTTTAGATTGGATCTTCAGAGCGCGAATCATTTGATTCAGATCGGGACTTCACATTGTGAATCACAAATTATTTGATTTCGATCGGAACTTCAGAGCGGGTTCGCAAATCGTTTGCTTAAGATCGGAACTTCGGAGCATACATTATTTGATTAAGTTTGGGACTTTAGATCGTGGATCGCGAATCATTTGCTTTAGATCTGAACTTTAGAGCATGGATCACAAATCATTTGCTTTAGATCTGAACTTTAGAGCATAGATCACAAATCATTTGCTTTAGATCTGAACTTTAGAGCATGGATCACAAATCATTTGCTTTAGATCTGAACTTTAGGGCGTGGATCGCGAATCATTTGATTTAGATCTGAACTTCGGAGCGATTTTGCAATTTCATTTTACAGTATCTGTACGAACCCTGGTTTTATAACTATTAAGCATATTTCCAACAAATTTATATAATACATAAATCAGTACAAAAAACATTATTGCAACAGTTTTTACAAGAAAATATTATTTTAGTCACTTATTTCACATTTAATTCATTGAAACTTCAACATTTAAATTTAAAGTAAATCCTACATCAGTTTATTTGAGTCTACTATTTATGCAAAATAAAATTTCTTATTTTTGGGGTAAAATATGCCCCAGGTATTCCTTGACAATTTTCCTGAGATCCACTCGAGGACAAAATCACTACATGTTCTATTTTGTAAAATCTCTCTGTGTCCTTTCTCCACATTTGACTCCCATTTATTGTATTTTTTTAAGAAATTATATTTTGGTTATATGTGTTGTGTCTTGTTATATTGAAAACCCAATCTGGCATTTGGAATCGAGTTGAATGGACTTCTGAAGACAATCAAAGTGCGATCTGAACCGAGTGACGACACTATAAAAATGTCACATCTGTGATTCGTTTAAGAATGGTAAGAACTGATTGCTGTGAGCAAAACAACATAGTAGTATTACAATAAGTGGGCCATGTTTATGAGTATTAATCAGTTACTATGTGACATTTGAAGCTGTTTATTCTTTTTGATAATTTTGTTTTTGTATCGTCGATTACATTAACATGTCTCACGTGTTTAGTGAGAGCAGCTTTCCTCAATCTCTTCCAAAAACTAGTGAGCTGAAACAATTCAGCCAAGAGAAATAGTGACTATACATTAAATCAATTGTGAATTGAGCATTAGTGAGGTCAGGATGCTGATTTAGGCCTTGGGCATGAAGGCAGTTCACTAGTATTTGGAACAGAGCTGTAGTTTCTCTCTGCACTTTCATCTGTCCATTTGTCAACTATTTCCCAGAAGCCCTTTAACCACCAGTTTCTGTCCGTGTTGTCATGGAGATCTGTCCTTATGAGCTAATTAACGGGTACATTTTCCTCAGAACTCATTAGATGCCCTGTTTAAAAAACAAGAGATGGTCACGATCTTAACCAAACTGCCTCAACCGACCCCGTCCTGCAGGTTTAACCAGGAAGACGGCACTTTTACACTAAAGCAACTAGACCACAAGACACCTCTTCAGATTCTAGTACTGTGTGATGATGTTTTATGCTGACTAAAGATGAATTTATGTCTTAATAGGAAAAAGACGAAATCGTGCATACCTCAGAGCGTCTGTTTTCATGGTTTCATACTGACCCTGTGCACTTAGTAGTACTGATTTGCCTCCTACAGTGGTTTGTTTGTGTGGATCTTGGAGCCTCAAAGCCATGATTGCTCTACCTGATCAGCATGTAATTATCGGTGCTCATCATATATAGGAGGCCCTGCAAATGAATCCTTATCCAAATGATCATCCTTCCTGATAGTTGTGGTCGTGCCATTTTTTAATTATAGTGGTGTGTTTTTATATGCGTGAGGGACAAAGAATGAGAGAGACAGACACATTCAGACTTTTAGAAACTCAGGGAGTGCAGTTTTTCATTTTTCATCACCCGCCTACGTATTAGTGCACGCTGGATTCATAAATCTGTTATGTAACACATATTTTATTGATAAAGGCATTTGGAGTCTGAATAGGTGAATTGGGTGAATCTAAAAAGCATCTGCTGTTCAAAAGTTTGGGATCAGTAAGATTTTTAATGTTTAATGTTGAAGTCTTTTCTGCTCAACAAGGCTGCGTTTATTTGATTAAAAAATATATAGAAGAAATAATATTGTGAAATATTATTGTATAAAATATAAACTTACAATTCTGAGGTAAAAGTCTCAATTGCGAGATATAAACTTGCAAGTCTGAGAAAAAAGTCACAATTGTGAGATAAAAAATCACATTTCTGAGGAAAAAAAGTCACAATTGCAAGATATAAACTCAATTCTGAGGAAAAGTCACAATTGTGAGATAAAATTAATAAATTAATACTTTTATCCAGCAAAACTTGCAATTCTGAGGAAAAAAGTCACAATTGCGAGATAAAAATTCACATTTCTGATAAAAAAAAAAGTCACAATTGCAAGATATAAACTCAATTCTGAGGAAAAAAATCTAATCAAAATTGTGAGATAAAATTAATAAACTAATACTTTTATCCAGCAAAACTTGCAATTCTGAGGAAAAAAGTCACAATTGCGAGATAAATTCACATTTCTGAGGAAAAAAAGTCACAATTGCGAGATATAAACTCAATTCTGAGGAAAAAAGTCACAACTGCGAGATATAAACTCAATTCTGAGGAAAAAAGTCACAGTTGCAAGATATAAACTCAATTCTGAGGAAAAAAGTCACAATTGCGAGATAAAAATTCACATTTCTGAGGAAAAAAAGTCAATTGTGAGATATAAACTTAATTCTGAGGAAAATAAGTCACAATTCTGAGAAAAGAAACAGTTGCAAGAAAAAAAGTCACAATTGCGAGATAAAAACTTACAATTCTGAGGTAAAAGTCTCAATTGCGAGATATAAACTTGCAAGTCTGAGAAAAAAGTCACAATTGTGAGATAAAAAATCACATTTCTGAGGAAAAAAAGTCACAATTGCAAGATATAAACTCAATTCTGAGGAAAAGTCACAATTGTGAGATAAAATTAATAAATTAATACTTTTATCCAGCAAAACTTGCAATTCTGAGGAAAAAAGTCACAATTGCGAGATAAAAATTCACATTTCTGATAAAAAAAAAGTCACAATTGCAAGATATAAACTCAATTCTGAGGAAAAAAATCTAATCAAAATTGTGAGATAAAATTAATAAACTAATACTTTTATCCAGCAAAACTTGCAATTCTGAGGAAAAAAGTCACAATTGCGAGATAAATTCACATTTCTGAGGAAAAAAAGTCACAATTGCGAGATATAAACTCAATTCTGAGGAAAAAAGTCACAGTTGCAAGATATAAACTCAATTCTGAGGAAAAAAGTCACAATTGCGAGATAAAAATTCACATTTCTGAGGAAAAAAAGTCAATTGTGAGATATAAACTTAATTCTGAGGAAAATAAGTCACAATTCTGAGAAAAGAAACAGTTGCAAGAAAAAAAGTCACAATTGCGAGATAAAAAGTCACAATTCTGAGGAAAAAGAGTCAATTGTGAGATATAAACTCGCAATTTTGAGAAAAGTAACAGTTGCGAGATAAAAAGTCATAATTGAAAGATAAAAAATCTAAATGAATAAATGCTGTTCTTTTAAACTTTTTATTTATCACAGGTTCCAAAAAATGTATTAAGCAGCACAACTATTTACAACATCGATAATAAATCAGCATATTAGAATGATTTCTTAAGGATTGTGTAGCACTGAAAAAAAACATTGTTGCATCACAGAAATAAATTATATCTTAAAGTGTATTAAAATAGAAAACTGTTATTTTAAATGGCAATAATATTTCATAATATTATGTTTTTTCCTGTATTTTTAATCAAATAAATAGAACTTTTATGAGCATAAACTTTTCAACAGCAGTATATATATATATATATATATATATATATATATATATATATATATATATATATATATATATGCACTGTGATAGCATCAAGAATATTAAAATTAATTAAAATCTGCATGAAGGCAGTACAACTAATATGACCATAATGTTTTTCACATTATATTAATGAGCTTTTTTTTTGTATTACAGTAATATAGTGCAGGAAAATGCTTAATTTATGAAAATGAAAATGTTATAATGCTAAATAATAATGCTCATTATTCATAGATTCATAGATTCAGACTCCTGCAGTCCGACTCACACCGATTATGTCTTCCACTAATAATTTTGTCCAGTTTCTGCCAAATTTGTATGTAGGGACTGTGGTTTGTATGTCTGTCTGTCTCTCTCTTATCTTTTATTCTGGTTTTGCTTTTAATTATTAAAGGTCAGTGAAAAATTCACCCTATTTACTTTCTAAATATGTAACTTGACCTTGCATTTTAGTGAGAACTCACTTTAAATTTTTTAACCTCGCCCAAACACTCAGCTTCTTTCTGATATGTAAATCTGCTTTCTATAATTCATTTAATTACTGCTTGACTTGTTAATTAAAAAAAAAAAAAATCCAGTTTGATCTCACATTTTTCTTACCTCACATCACTGCCTTTTTGTCCCGTCAAAATGCAGTTTAATTTAAAGGCCAGATAATACACTTTTATTTATCTGATTGTGTTCCTGCATATTGCAGGAGTCTAATCTAGGGACGCAATAAACTTTATTTTTCTGTAAATGTTGAACTTGTGCGTAAACATAGTAAAGGTCTCTTTAGCTTTCGGATCGATACTTTAGTCCGCTCTCTGCCCTTTCTGATGTACCATGTGCCTGCACACAAAATCCTCTAATCTACATTTCCACCAGGCTTCTCAATTATATCGTTTACAGTTGTCGACACAACAAAAACTGTACTTGCATGTACATGTAAGTACATTTCTCATATATATGCATGCACACACACACACACACACACACACACACACACACACACACACACACAGAGTTGACCTCTAGGGGTCGGTGGAAGGGTCAAACGCTTTGACCTCTTGTGTCTGGAGAGTGTCCGTCCCACCTGGTGCTTACATGTACTATAGCGACATATGCTGTAAAGCCTGATACAGGCGTTAGGGCTTCAATTAACAGTCATTTCTCATTCAAAACTACCATAACAGGTCAGTAAAGTCAGTCATGAAAGCGTCTCTTTGAGTTTCTCTCTTTCTTATTCAACTGTTCTCACTTTACACGACTGTAGCACTTATTTTCTCAACCTCAATCTTCATCATCCTCATCGTCATCATCATGAAATATTAGTGACTTTAAAGGATTATTGAAGCTGAGCTGCTAGAAATGTGTAATTTTGTGTTTATGTGAAAAGTATTTTTTGATCCTGTAATTAATGTAATTTTTTTTTGTTTTCTATTCAACCAACAATAAACATATTACACACCACTTGTTTGTCTTTTTGTCAATATTTGCTCTCGGTTTGATGATGACTGATGATTGGTAATGTGTTAAATCTAGTTTTGATAGAAAGCAGGCCCCGCAGTGTAAACAAAATGAATGAAAAAAGACCATTGTTTTGGTCCTAAATGTCAAGAGGACTAAATCATGTACTAGAGGTCGACCGATATTGGTTTTTACCGATACCGATAGCTAGGTTGGACCACACTGGCCGATACCGATTAATTAACCGATAGTTTTTGAAAATAGATACTGAACGGCAACTAAAATACTGCGCTAGTTTTAAAAAAGTAATAAACCATACTTTGTAAATTAATAAAAATATTAATTTTAATTACATATTGATCATTAAAGTTATTTCATAGTTCATTAATGTTAACAAAATAACACCCTAACAAGGAACAACACTTCTATTCTACAGCTTTCATCAATCTTAGTTGATGTTACAAATGGGCTCATTGTAAAGTGTTATTTCATATTAACAGTAGGGGTGGGAATCTTTACATTTTAACAATATGTAAAATTGCAGTTTCTATGCTTTTTGTTTATATTTGGAATCTCTGTATGTTAGTACTGCCTTATTAAAATTAAGATTCAATTTAATTACGATTTTCAATAACAACTAAATATAACTATGCATCACATTCTCAGTTTTCAATATTACTGCACATGGCTACATTTTCATATACATTTTATATAATTTATTTTGAGCAAAATTTACTTTATTTTTTTATTATATAAGCAGGCTACTTTTAAACCAATTACTTATTTAAAATAAGTGTTCTTTAAGTATCCAAAAGTTAACAGACAATAGTTATTTTTTCCTTTCGTTTGATTATTACTGATGAGATCATTGACAGTGGCTGCTTTAACAGGCTGCATTCAAACGAATGCACAGATCTATTTCGATATATCAGATGCCCTGCTCTGAAAACATAACTGACTGTGTGTACATCAGTTTCGTATAAAAGTATTCGAAATGGCAAGTGCATTTAACCGCATCAGCAATCGAGCTTTTTAGGACGAACAAACACAAATTGCAAGTGAAAGTCTGTCAGTGCGCGAGTTTTGTGCATCTAATATACTGCATTACAAACGGCAGAAATGAAGGCACATGTAAAGTAAAAAACTGCGGGTGGAAGCACCACTGTCAAGCAATGCACACGAGTCTCACAGTGCAAATTCTGTGCAATGAAGCCAGCCGCGTTTCAGGCGCTCACGCGTGCCATATGCGGGGAAAAACACAAGCTCCTTGAAGAGAGGGTTGCGATGCATTGGATGCAGCGCTGCGTTGCGCGGACAACTCGCAGGTATCTAACACACACAGGATGCGTCGTGTAGTTCAAGCAGAAATCTAAAACAGTTTATTTAATCACCAAATGGGCAAATGTTTACTTCAAGAATGATCAAAAAAGCGGCAAAGATTAGTTTAAAGTTAAACAACAGATCAAACGGAAAGAGAAAGTACGATCTATATTGTTGTAGCCATTTAAGAAAATGTGTTATCTGTTTTACATTTATGTTTAAATATTATTTGTTTGTGTTTTGTTTCAGTTTAATCTGTTGATTACGAAAGAAGTGTGTGTAATTTGTAAATGTCATAAAGGACGTGGTATGAATTGGACGGCAATACGCCGGGAGAATTGGAGAGGGTCAGACACAATTGTTGACCACTTCCACCTTTTTATTTGTGGAAAATCCCTTTTTAAACGAATTTCGTTTTGTATAATTTTTATCTTAATTTTGAATACATATTTTTGTTGATCAGTTATTAAAATCAAGTAAGAACAAGGAAAATTGCATTGTGAAATAAAGTGCGTAACAAGATGCAAACCCACCATGCTTCCGCGGCCTGAAGAAAAGGCTAAAACATAAATTATAGCTCTATATGAAGCATACAGACTTTATTAGAGCTACAGAAATACGAATTTATCACTTAAATGCACAATCTTCCAGCAGGGTCAAGCCTTTATAAACATTAACAACAATTTGGGACAGATATGTAATGTAAAACTGTGAATGGTGCGCTGTGGCGCAGCAGGATTCACTGAATGAACACAGTTTGCTTTCTCACATCTTTAAATCTGCAATTTTGCTGGCTATGAATATGACCAACTGGATATAAATCAATGCAAATATATGGTAACAATCCTGACATTTAACATTGGTGTCTGACTTAACCTCTCATACTCTATGACAGCGGAGCGGAGCGTGAGCCGCTTCAGCAAAGAACGCAATCCGGAAAAACTATCGGCATGGATTTTTGCCGATAACCGATAGTTCAGCCAATCAACTATCGGTCTCGATTAATCGGCAAAACCGATACATCGGTCGACCTCTATCATGTACAGTCTTTTCTGCTCTAAGATCTGGATAAGTAAACTGCTGCAGTGTCATCTAAATTTTACAATTGCGAGATAAAAACTTAATTCTGAGGAAAAAAGTCACAATTGCGAGATATAAACTTGGAATTTTGAGGAAAAAGTCACAATTGTGAAATATAAACTTACAATTCTAAGGAAAAAAGTCACAATTGCGAGATATAAACTTGGAATTTTGAGGAAAAAAGTCACAATTGCGAGATATAAACTTGGAATTTTGAGGAAAAAAGTCACAATTGCGAGATATAAACTTGGAATTCTGAGGAAAAAAGTCACAATTGCGAGATATAAACTTGAAATTCTTAGGAAAAAAGTCACAATTGCGAGATATAAACTTGGAATTCTGAGGAAAAAAGTCACAATTGCGAGATATAAACTTGGAATTTTGAGGGAAAAAAGTCACAATTGCGAGATATAAACTTGGAATTCTTAGGAAAAAAGTCACAATTGCGAGATATAAACTTAGAATTCTGAGGGAAAAAGTCAAAATTGCGAGATATAAACTTGGAATTTTGAGGAAAAAAAGTCACAATTGCGAGATATAAATTTGGAATTCTGAGGAAAAAAGTCACAATTGTGAAATATAAACTTGGAATTTTGAGGAAAAAAAGTCACAATTGCGAGATATAAATTTGGGATTCTAAGGAAAAAAGTCACAATTGCGAGATATAAACTTGGAATTTTGAGGAAAAAAGTCACAATTGCGAAATATAAACTTGGAATTCTGAGGAAAAAAGTCACAATTGTGAAGTATAAACTTACAATTCTAAGGAAAAAAGTCACAATTGTGAGATATAAACTTGGAATTCTGAGGAAAAAAGTCACAATTGCGAGATATAAACTTGGAACTCTTAGGAAAAAAGTCACAATTTCGAGATATAAACTTGGAATTCTGAGGAAAAAAGTCACAATTGCGAGATATAAACTTGGAATTCTGAGGAAAAGTCACATTTCTGAGATATAAACTTGAAATTCTGAGGGGGAAAAAAATCACAATTGTGAGATAAAAACTCCCAATTCTGAGGAAAAGTCACAATTGTGAGATATAAACTTGGAATTCTGAGGAAAAAAGTCACAATTGAGAGATATAAACTTAGAATTCTGAGGAAAAAAGTCACAATTGCGAGATATAAACTTACAATTCTAAGGAAAAAAGTCACAATTGCGAGATATAAACTTGGAATTTTGAGGGAAAAAAGTCACAATTGCGAGATATAAACTTGGAATTTTGAGGAAAAAAGTCACAATTGCGAAATATAAACTTGGAATTCTGAGGAAAAAAGTCACAATTGTGAAATATAAACTTACAATTCTGAGGAAAAAAGTCACAATTGTGAGATCTAAACTTGGAATTCTGAGGAAAAAAGTCACAATTGCGAGATATAAACTTGGAATTCTTAGGAAAAAAGTCACAATTGCGAGATATAAACTTGGAATTCTTAGGAAAAAAAGTCACAATTGCGAGATATAAACTTACAATTCTGAGGAAAAAAGTCACAATTGCGAGATATAAACTTGGAATTTTGAGGAAAAAAGTCACAATTGCGAGATATAAACTTGGAATTCTTAGGAAAAAAGTCACAATTGCGAGATATAAACTTGGAATTCTTAGGAAAAAAGTCACAATTGCGAGATATAAACTTGGAATTCTGAGGAAAAAAGTCAACTGCGAGATATAAACTTGGAATTCTGAGGAAAAGTCACATTTCTGAGATATAAACTTGGAATTCTGATGGAAAAAAAAAATCACAATTGTGAGATAAAAACTCCCAATTCTGAGGAAAAGTCACAATTGCGAGATATAAACTTGGAATTCTGAGGAAAAAAGTCACAATTGAGAGATATAAACTTACAATTCTAAGGAAAAAAGTCACAATTGCGAGATATAAACTTGGAATTCTGAGGAAAAAAGTCACAATTGTGAAATATAAACTTGGAATTCTGAGGAAAAAAGTCACAATTGCGAGATATAAACTTGGAATTCTTAGGAAAAAAGTCACAATTGCAAGATATAAACTTGGAAGTCTGAGGGAAAAAGTCACAATTGCAGGATATAAACTTGGAATTCTTAGGAAAAAAGTCACAATTGCGAGATATAAACTTGGAATTCTTAGGAAAAAAGTCACAATTGCGAGATATAAACTTGGAATTCTTAGGAAAAAAGTCACAATTGCAAGATATAAACTTGGAAGTCTGAGGGAAAAAGTCACAATTGCAGGATATAAACTTGGAATTCTTAGGAAAAAAGTCACAATTGCGAGATATAAACTTGGAATTCTTAGGAAAAAAGTCACAATTGCGAGATATAAACTTGGAATTCTGAGGGAAAAAGTCACAATTGCAAGATATAAACTTAGAATTCTGAGGAAAAAAGTCACAATTGTGAAATATAAACTTACAATTCTAAGGAAAAAAGTCACAATTGCGAGATATAAACTTGGAATTCTGAGGAAAAAAGTCACAATTGCAAAATGTAAACTTGGAATTCTTAGGAAAAAAGTCACAATTGTGAGATAAAAACTCCCAATTCTTAGGAAAAGTCATATGCACACAGAGTTGACCTCTAGGGGTCGGTGGAAGGGTCAAACGCTTTGACCTCTTGTGTCTGGAGAGTGTCCGTCCCACCTGGTGCTTACATGTACTATAGCGACATATGCTGTAAAGCCTGATACAGGCATTAGGGCTTCAATTAACAGTCATTTCTCATTCAAAACTACCATAACAGGTCAGTAAAGTCAGTCATAAAAAAGCGTCTCTTTGAGTTTCTCTCTTTCTTATTCAACTGTTCTCACTTTACACGACTGTAGCACTTATTTTCTCAACCTCAATCTTCATCATCCTCATCGTCATAATCATGAAATATTACCGACTTTAAAGGATTATTGAAGCTGAGCTGCTAGAAATGTGTAATTTTGTGTTTATGTGAAAAGTACTTTTTGATCCTGTAATTAATGTCAGTTTTGTTTTCTATTCAACCAAAAATAAACATATTACACACCACTTGTTTGTCTTTTTGTCAATATTTGCTCTCAGTTTGATGACGATTGATGATTGGTAATGTGTTAAATTGGGTTTTGATAGAAAGCAGGCCCTGCAGTGTAAACAAAATGGGTGAAAAGGTATATTGTTTGTGTCCTAAATGTCAAGATGACTAAATCATGTACAGTCTTTTCTGCTCTAAGATCTGGTTAAGTAAACTGTTGTTTAAAGTGTGTTGAAGGACATTTGTTGAAGGGCTTACAATGCTGCAATGTCATCTAAATTTCACAATTGCGAGATAAAAACTTAATTCTGAGAAAAAAAGTCACAATAGTGAGATATAAACTTACAATTCTAAGGAAAGATTCACAATTGCGAGATAACTCAATTCTGAGGAAAAAAGTCACAATTGTGAGATATAAACTTGGAATTCTGAGGAAAAAAGTAACAATTGCGAGATATAAACTTGGAATTCTGGGGAAAAAAAGTCACAATTGCGAGATATAAACTTGGAATTCTGAGGAAAAAAGTCACAATTGCGATATATATACTTGGAATTCTGAGGAAAAAAGTCACAATTGCGAGATATAAACTTGGAATTCTGGGGAAAAGTCACATTTGCGAGATATAAACTTGTAATTCTGAGGGGGGAAAAAAATCACAATTGTGAGATAAAAACTCCCAATTCTGAGGAAAAGTCACATTTGCGAGATATAAACTTGGAATTCTGAGGGAAAAAGTCACAATTGCGAGATATAAATTTGGAATTCTGAGGAAAAAAGTCACAATTGCGAGATATAATCTTGGAATTCTGAGGGAAAAAGTCACAATTGCGAGATATAATCTTGGAATTCTGAGGAAAAAAGTCACAATTGCAAGATATAAACGTGGAATTCTGAGGAAAAAAGTCACAATTGCGAGATATAAACTTGGAATTCTGAGGAAAAAAGTCACAATTGCGAGATATAAACTTGGAATTCTTAGGAAAAAAGTCACAATTGCGAGATATAAACTTGGAATTCTGAGGAAAAAAGTCACAATTGCAAGATATAAACTTGGAATTCTGAGGAAAAAAGTCACAATTGCAGGATATAAACTTAGAATTCTTAGGGAAAAAAAGTCACAATTGCGAGATATAAACTTGGAATTCTGAGGGAAAAAGTCACAATTGCAAGATATAAACTTGGAATTCTGAGGAAAAAAGTCGCAATTGCGAGATATAAACTTGGAATTCTTAGGAAAAAAGTCACAATTGCGAGATATAAACTTGGAATTCTGAGGAAAAAAGTCACAATTGCAGGATATAAACTTGGAATTCTTAGGAAAAAAGTCACAATTGCGAGATATAAACTTGGAATTCTGAGGGAAAAAGTCACAATTGCAAGACATAAACTTAGAATTCTGAGGAAAAAAGTCACAATTGTGAAATATAAACTTACAATTCTAAGGAAAAAAGTCACAATTGCGAGATATAAACTTGGAATTCTGAGGAAAAAAGTCACAATTGCAAAATGTAAACTTGGAATTCTTAGGAAAAAAGTCACAATTGTGAGATAAAAACTCCCAATTCTTAGGAAAAGTCATATGCACACAGAGTTGACCTCTAGGGGTCGGTGGAAGGGTCAAACGCTTTGACATCTTGTGTCTGGAGAGTGTCCGTCCCACCTGGTGCTTACATGTACTATAGCGACATATGCTGTAAAGCCTGATACAGGCGTTAGGGCTTCAATTAACAGTCATTTCTCATTCAAAACTACCATAACAGGTCAGTAAAGTCAGTCATGAAAGCGTCTCTTTGAGTTTCTCTCTTTAAAATAATGTTCCACTTATTTTCTCAACCTCAATCTTCATCATCCTCATCCATCATCATGAAATATTAGTGACTTTAAAGGATTATTGAAGCTGAGCTGCTAGAAATGTGTAATTTTGTGTTTATGTGAAAAGTACTTTTTGATCCTGTAATTAATGTCAGTTTTGTTTTCTATTCAACCAAAAATAAACATATTACACACCACTTGTTTGTCTTTTTGTCAATATTTGCTCTCAGTTTGATGACGACTGATGATTGGTAATGTGTTAAATTGGGTTTTGATAGAAAGCAGGCCCTGCAGTGTAAACAAAATGGGTGAAAAAGTATATTGTTTGTGTCCTAAATGTCAAGATGACTAAATCATGTACAGTCTTTTCTGCTCTAAGATCTGGTTAAGTAAACTGCTGTTTAAAGTGTGTTGAAGGGCTTACAATGCTGCAATGTCATCTAAACTTAGCAGAAAGAAATGGAAATGTTCCATGTACTTGCAGTACATGTATAAAAGGACTTGTGTATTATTCATATTGTTCTATTCTTGAATAGGTTTTTACCCCTTTTTATCCAATAATCTAGTTACATAATAAAAACTCTGCAAACTCTGGACCTGTGAAAAAAGGGGAATTGAAATGATTATTGGAATTAGCAGTTTAAATAATTAAAAAAGCAGTTTAAAAAAAATTCTGATATTACAATAGAATTAAATGTTGTTTCAATTTTGTTGCAAAACAATGTCCATGGATGTCCACGCTTGGTTGACGCATTAAAATTCTCTGTTTTTGGCCCTTTTGGCCTTCCATATTAGCACATGTGCTTCAGGTGTACACGCTCATGAAGCGCATTCCAGAATAGCAGGCGAACAAAATAACGTTATTTAACTGGCAAGGCTTTAAAGCACTTGCAAATAATGTACTTTTGTGATTGTGAATAAGTGCAGTGTCCCGTGAGTGAATATGTTGTGATTATAATTAGGGCTGGGCGATAAATCGAAAGCGATTCTAAGGCGCGTTTAGTGAATGAAGCCGGTACTTTGATTAGTAGTAAATCTCCATCACGTGCATTCAGCTGCGTTCAGCTGGAGTGTTCAGAGGCGTAAATCACTGACAAGCTACGCCAAATCGCGCTAAAAATCGCATTCGATTCGATTCGATTTTGAGCGCGATTAGGCGTAGCTTGTCAGTGATTTACGCCTCTGAACACTCCAGCTGAACGCACGTGATGGAGATTTACTACTAATCAAAGTACCGGCTTCATTCACTAAACGCGCCTTAGAATCGCTTTCGATTTATCGCCCAGCCCTAATAATACTGATGAAATACTACGATATTTTTTCAAAAGCAGATTGTGGAGACATTTTAATCATCTATGATCAAAAATCGTTATATCACACACCCCTAATTTGGAGTAATATAGACTCCCAAAAGTTATAACAAATCAAGGAGAAGAGTGCAAAAAAACTGTCTGAGGAACCAAAGGCGTTTGTGGTTGGCCAAACTGAACCAGGATTTCCAGAGCAAGAATCTTGACAACATTCGTGTTTGTTCTTATCATTTCTGGTCAGGTAGGTGAAATATTAGGCTAATATCTTAATTAATACTGTTTGTATGTATCTTTACCACCTATTAACTTTAGTTTGTCAAAATATTGCGCCCCTTTCCTGCTTACTAGTTCCTTCTCTATATGATTTAGCAACTTCCACATGTTTTTTTCTACTGTGGTTTACACAGCGTAAATTAGCAAAACATCGTATTCAGTAGTACATTAACCATGCAATCCACACTGTTCTTTACATCCCAGTATCTCCAATATGTCCATGCATCTGGGTAACTGACTAAACTGATGTAAGTGCAAACCCTCTATAGGTGGCATTTATGAAAAAGCAATTGTTACCAGGGTAAACACTGTGTATATACATATATAAAGGCTACCTTAGGCATCGCATGGAGGCTAGATGAAGAAAATGTCAGCTCAACTTTTCTGAAAACAGCTAGAAGGGTCTGGGAACCATGGCTGCCTTGAATGGCCAAGGACTGCCCAAGAGGCAATATGACTGACAGGTAAAGCAACCAATCACAATCAAAAAGTATATACAGTGCCTTGCAAAAGTATTCATTCATTTTTCATTTTTTTCATTTTGTTTTGTTGCAGCATTATGTTAAACTGCTTTAAATTACTTTTTTTCCACATCAATCTACATCTCATACACCATAATGACAAAGCACAAAACACGTTTGTAACACCTTTGCAAATTTATTAGAAAAAAAAACTGAAAAGATCCCGTTGCATAAGTATTCATACCCTTTTCTGGGGCACTCGAAATTTAGCTCAGGAGCATTCATATTGCTTCTTGATGTTACTACACTTCGAGTGGAGTTAAACTGTGGCAAATTCATTTGAATGAGTATGATTTAGAAAGGCACACACCTCTCAGAAAAGGTCTAACAGCTGAAAATGCATATCAGAGCAAAAACCAAGTCCTGAGGTCAAGATAACTGCCTGTAGAGCTCAGTGACAGACTTGCGTTAAGGCAATGATCTAGGGAAGAGTTCAGAAAAAGATCTGCTGCATTGAAGGTTCACAGAAGCATGTAGCCTCCATTATCCATAATGGAAGATAACTGGAACAACTAGGACTCTAGAAAATGTCTGCCAGCCCCCATCCAAGCTGACAGAACTTGAGAGGTGAAAAGGTCGGCAAAGAATGGCAGATAATTGCCAAATGCAGATGTGCAAAGCTTGTCACATCATACCCAAAAAGATTTGAAGCTGTAAAGGTGCTTCAACTATGTACTGAGTTAAGGGTATAAATACTTATGCAATGTACTTATTTCAGTGTTTTATTTTTAATAAATTTGCTTTGTCATTATTATGGTGTATGGAGTGTAAATTGATGTGGGGAAAAACTCATTTAAAGCAGTTTAACATAATGCTGCAACAAAACAAAATGTGAAAAAAATGAAGCGGTATGAATACTTTTGCAAGGCAATGTAAATGTACATTTTTCTAAGAAAATGGCAGTTTGTTTCGCAAGTTATTCCTCGGCTGGGATCATGTAGAGCCCTTTGAAACTGCATTGAAACTACAATTTGGACCTTCAACCAGTTGATCCCTAGTGAAGTCCACTACATGGAGAAAAATCCTGGATTTTTTTCCTTAAAAAAAATAATAATTTCCTTTCGACTCAAGAAAGAAAGACATTCTCCTTTAAGCACTCAGTGTCACAGTTGCAAACGCAACAGCATCTTCTTCCATGAGGGGCTTTGGCATCATGGCGTCTTTGTTTCCAGATAGTATATTAAAAAAAACCAACACACATCTCCAATAAATCCTGTAGACTTCAACCAATTAGATAACGACTTCAAAACTCCAGAAGTGTGTTCACGGATGGAGATGCGGAAGAAAAGAACTGTTGAATAAAGTCATTATTTTTGTTTTATTTTGGCACAAAATATTCTCGTAGCTTCATAACATTAAGGTTGAACCACTGATGTCACATGGACTATTTTAACAATGTCCTTACTACCTTTCTGGACCTTGAACATGTCCCTTGTGTTGCTGTCTATGCAGGGTCAGAAAGCTCTTGGATTTCATCAAAAATATTTTAACTTATGTTCTGAAGATTACCGAAGTTGTTACGGGTTTGGAACGACATGAGGGTGAGTAATTAATGACAGAATTTTCTTTTTTGGGTTTACTATTCCTTTAGCAGTGACTGGTCAGATTGTGATGGTCCAACTCACATCTGACTTATTTTTGCAAAATAGGCACTATGACCTAGAAACAGAGATGCTTATTGACATAACTGACCGAGACATATGGACATAACAGATAAGTATGTCTTGAATAAAACAAATGCGCTTAAAATTAGTTCGAAATAAAGTAAGCTTAAAATAAAACGAAGTTACAGTTACAGTTTTGGCTTCAGTAGCTGTGAGGGAAGTGTAATAACACAATTGAACCCCCAGAGGGAGCTCACTGTCTGTCAAATTCAAAGACACTTACTAGTGGCCTCAGTAAGTAAGTGTCGTTTTTGCCCCGCTCATCTTTCAGTGGTTATGGGTTTACACCGGGTAAATAGCCCGGTAAGCAGCTACCTGAACCTTGCATAAATACGCTCAACCACTCAATACTCTATCAACCATATAATAACAAAGCCTTATGATTAATAAAACAGTATTTGGGGCAGTGTTGCAATTAAATTCGAGTGTATTGTAGTTGTTATAGATCGATTCCAGAATGACGAAACCCATTCAGTAGTCACGCACATGGAAACTCCCCCCTTCTTCGGAGTTTATGCGTTGCGTGCTGAGAGAGTAAAATGATGTAATGAATTCATTCCAAGCACATATAGTCAGTATTATGAGGTATATATGCCACTGAGTAAAAAGGCAAACCGCATTACATGTGACTCTAGTGATATTCACTATTACAGCCCTCTGTGCCATTCTCCTTTTCTCAGTTCTTCTTCTTTTTACTCTTGTTAATGAAAAACGGGGCTCTTTCAAGTAAGTTTCAAAGGAAATTTCCATTTATACATAAATCTTAACATGAAAAGCGTGAGTTTGTTTTCAGATTTTTCATTTAAATATAATACAAGACACTAATATGTGACCCTGGACCACAAAACCAGTCATAAGTATCAATTTTTCGAAATTGATATTTATAAACCACCTGAAAGCTGAGTAAATAGGCTTTCCATCCATGTGTGATTTGTTGATAGGACAATATTTGGCTGAGATACAACTATTTGAATAATCTGAGGCTGCGGGAAAAAAAAAATTAATTAATTCAAAATATTGAGAACATTTCCTTTAAAGTTGTCCAAAAAAAAGTTCTTAGCAATGCATATTACTAATCAAAAATTTCAAAAAGTTTTGATATATTTACGATAGGAAATTTACGAAATATCTTTATGGAACATGTCCTAATGATTTTTGGCATAAAAGAAAGATTTATCATTTTGACCCATACTATGTATTTATCTTACCATAAAAAGCGTGAGTGGCACTTTTAACTGAGTTTGTAACATTTTTAATCAGATTTTTTATTTATATATAATACAAGACACTAATATGTGACCCTGAATATCATAAATATTAATTTTTCGAAATTGAGATTTATAAATCACCTGAAAGCTGAGTAAATAGGCTTTTTTTATTTGTTATGATAGGACAAAATTTGGCTAATATACAACTATTTGAATAATCTGAGGCTGCAAATAAATAAATAAATAAATACAAAATACAAAATATTGAGAAATTTCCTTTAAAGTTCTTGGCAATGCATATTACTAATATTACTAATCAAAAATTTCAAAAAGTTTTGATATATTTACGATAGGAAATTTACAAAATATCTTCATAGAACATAATCTTTACTTAATGTCCTAATGATTTTTGACCCATACAATGTATTGTTGGCACATATAATGTCTACACATACACTATATTGCCTAAAGTATTCGCTCACCAATCCAAATAATCGGAATCAGGGGTTCCAATCACTTCCATGGCCACAGGTGTATAAAATTAAGCACCTAGGCATGCAGACTGTTTTTACAAACATTTGTGAAAGAATGGGTCGCTCTCAGGAGCTCAGTGAATTCCAGCGTGGAACTGTGATAGGATGCCACCTGTGCAACAAGTCCAGTCGTGAAATTTCCTCGCTCCTAAATATTCCACAGTCAACTGTCAGCTGTATTATAAGAATGTGGAAGCGTTTGGGAACGACAGCAACTCAGCCACGAAGTGGTAGGCCACGTAAACTGACGGAGCGGGGTCAGCGGATGTTGAGGCGCATAGTGCGAAGAGGTCGCCAACAATCAATCGCTACAGACCTCCAAACTTCATGTGGCCTTCAGATTAGCTCAAGAACAGTGCGCAGAGAGCTTCATAGAATGGGTTTCCATGGCCGAGCAGCTGCATCCAAGCCATACATCACCAAGTGCAATGCAAAGCGTCGGATGCAGTGGTGTAAAGCACGCCGCCACTAGACTCTAGAGCAGTGGAGACGCGTTCTCTGGAGTGACGAATCACGCTTCTTCATCTGGCAATCTGATGGACGAGTCTGGGTTTGGTGGTTGCCAGGAAACCGGTACTTGTCTGACTGCATTGTGCCAAGTGTAAAGTTTGGTGGAGGGGGGATTATGGTGTGGGGTTGTTTTTCAGGAGCTGGGCTTGGCCCCTTAGTTCCAGTGAAAGGAACTCTGAATGCTTCAGCATACCAAGACATTTTGGACAATTCCATGCTCCCAACTTTGTGGGAACAGTTTTGAGCTGGCCCCTTCCTCTTCCAACATGACTGTGCACCAGTGCACAAAGCAAGGTTCATGAAGACATGGATGACAGAGTCTAGTGTGGATGCACTTGATTGGCCTGCACAGAGTCCTGACCTCAACCTGATAGAACACCTTTGGGATGAATTAAAGTGGAGACTGAGAGCCAGGCCTTCTCGTCCAACATCAGTGTGTGACCTCACATATGCGTTTCTCGAAAAATGGTCAAAAATTTTCATAAACACACTCCTAAACCTTGTGGACAGCCTTCCCAGAACAGTTATAAGCTGTTATAGCTGCAAAGGGTGGACCAACGTCATATTGAACCCTATGGATTAGGAATGAGATGTCATTTAAGTTCATATGCGAGTCAAGGCAGGTGAGCGAATACTTTTGGCAATATAGTGTACCAATAGATGGAAATACCAAAAGACAGTCTAAATTCATTACAGAAGCACAAGAGATCAATTTACATGCCAGTGAGGTTATACACAGGAACGTTTACGATATTATTTCCAGATCTGCTTTATGAGGCTAACAAATTCCTCGTAAACATTTAGCAATTACAACCCGATCATGTGGACATATGTGGCAATGCCCTGTTTCCACCTTGTATTTGTTATAGACCTTTTTCCTGAACGCGGAAGTCACGCCTGACTAAGAATGCTTTGTATTTCCTGTGTTTATCGTCAAAGTAGTGTATATTCCGAGCTGTTAGTCTAATGTTAAAACTATTAAAATGTTTTTAAAAAGCACATGGCACCATTACATTGCAATGTCACGATGACCATCATTTGTCAGTGCCTCACTTTTTAAAGTTCAATGAGTGTGTAAATGAAGCTGCCGACATTAGCTACATTAAAAACAGATGGACGCTATTTGAATGGGTACAGAAGAGCATCCAATCTGAAGTAACGTTATTATAAGTAATGTCGGTGCTCATCGTTTACTCAGGAAAAAGGTCTATAATGGGATAGTTTACCCAAAATGAACGTGTCAGTAACGTTGCTGTCTATACAGGGTCAGAAATCTTTTGGATTTTATCAAAAATATCTTAATTTGTGTTTTGAAGACATTAATGACAGAATGTGCATTTTTGGGTGAACTATCCCTTTAAGAGTGGCTTGGCCGTTTGTGCGTTAAATGTGCGAGGTTTTCTTCATAGAATATTAAGGGAAATATAACGTTACAGCTCATTCAGTCAAAATATACGGATAAAGATTATTTGTAGTGCAGCATTATGATTTGAATTCGTTTTAATCTTTTTGAGTGGAACGTCGCCAAAACGCAGTAGGCTCGCTAGGACAAAAATGGATGGTCTGGATGGAAAACGGGTGAGTGATGACAGGATGCAATTGGAAATAGATGAAGTGTGTGAGACATAAAATCACCGTCTGCCTTTTCAAGGTGTTACTCAGATGTGCCCACAGATTCAACCGATTTAGTCACAGACTACTGAAACAGCACCAAAACTCTTTTTAATATGTCTATGTTTGAGTAGGTCGGGAGGAAAAAGTAGTAGCATCGTTATTTAATTCAATACTGAAGGCAGTTTTACTCACAGTTAAATATTTGAGTCATGTTTCTTCCATTCCAGTGATGCTGGTGAGGCATGAAGAATGACATGCTGAGTCACGCTGTCAGAATGAGCTCAACATGTGCTGCCCTACGGGATCAATATAGAGTAAAGCAGACATGCACACATCTCCACAGAAAAGGTCTAAGGTAAGAAATATTTCAATGCATAAGTCTACTGAAAAGTCTAAAAATATAGATAAACATCTTTATTCTATAATTAAAGGAATAGTTCAACCCAAATTAAACTTCTGTTAATAATTACTCATCCTCATGTTGTTCCAAACCCGTAAGACCTTCGTTCATCTTCAGAACACAAATTAAGATATTTTTGATGAAATCCGAGAGCTTTCTGACCCTGCATAGACAGCAACGCAACTGACACGTTCAAGGCCCAGAAAGGTAGTAAAGACATCATTGAAATAGTCCATGTGACATTAGTTCAACCTTAATGTTATGAGGCTACGGGAATAGTTTTTGTGTGCTAAGAAAACATTGGTGAAATTGTTGAATAAAGTTGTTAAATTTGTATTTGTGCACAAAAAAGTATTCTTGTAGTTTCATTAACATTATGGTTGAATCCATGGTTGGCTAAAAATAGTCTGAAAATAAGTCTAAAGATATATAAATAAATGTATTATATACTATAGAATAAATGTATAGATACTTTAAAAAAAAATAGAGAGAACTTAGCTTTTCATTTTACTTCAACGAAATGGTTGGTTTTGGACTTTTATTTGTTTAATGTCAAAAACATCCAAAAGTTGGTGGATACAATGCAGGACATCTAACACATAAATGAAGAAATACAGTGCCTTGCAAAACTATTCATACCCCTTCATTTCTTTTCAAGTTTTATGTTGCAGCCTTATGTTCAACTGCTTTCAATAGCTTTTTTGTCCCACATTAATCTACACTCCATACACCATAATGGCAAAGCAAAAAACTGGAATTGCATAAGTATTCATACCCTTTTCTGGGACACTTTAATTTAGTTCAGGAGCTTTTATATTACTTGTAGATGTTACTACACTCCGAGTGAAGTTAAACTGTGGCAAATTAATTTAAATGAGTGTGATTTTGAAAGCCACACACCTCTCAGACAAGGTCTTAATAGCTGAAAATGCATATCAGAGCCAAAACCAAACCCAGAGGTCAAAATAACTGCCTCTAGAGCTCTAGAGATTTGTCAGTCAAGGCACAGATATCTGGACGAGTTCAGAAAAAAATTCTGCTGCATTGAAGGTTCACACAAGCATGTAGCTTTTATTTTCAATAATGGAAAAGGTTTGGAACAACTAGGACTCTGTGCAAAATAGACACTATGACCTAGAAACAAAGATGCCCATTGACAGAGAAAACAATCTACACTCCATACACCATAATGACAAAGCAAAAAACTGATTTTTGTGACAACTTTGCAAATTTATTAGAAAAAAAAAACAAAACTGAAATGATTCCATTGCATAAGTATTCATACCCTTTTCTGGGACACTTAAAATTTAGCTCAGGAGCATTCATATCGCTTGTAGATGTTAATACACTTCGAGTGGAGTTAAACTGTGGCAAATTGATTTGAATGAGTGTGATTTTGAAAGGCACACACCTCTCAGACAAGGTCTAATAGCCAAAACCAAGCCCAGAGGTCATAAGAACTGCCTTATAGATATGGGAAAGAGTTCAGAAAACAGTTCTGCTGCATTGAAGGTTCACACAAGCATGTAGCCTTTATCAATAATGGAAAAAGTTTGGAACAACTTCCTAGAGCTGGCCTCCTGGCCAAACTGAGCAATTGATGGAATTGATGCAATAATAAAAGAGTGATGCAGTAATACTGATGTAATGAGGTCTCATTTATAATGTTATATAATTTATGATTAAAGGGAAATTTGCATCGTAGTACTCTCGATAAAAGAAGAGGATGACGCAGAAGATAAGAATTGTTGAATAAAGCTGTTATTTTTGTTTTCTTTGTGCACAAAAAGTATTCTCATAGCTTCATAATATTACATTTGAACCACTGCTGTCATGTGGACTATTTTAACAATGTCTTTACTACCTTTCTGGGCCTTGAATGTGTCAGTTGTGTTGCTGTCTATGGAGGGTCAGAAAGCTCTCGCATTTCATTAAAAAATGTCTTAAATTGTGTTCTGAAGAGGAACGAAGGTCTTACAGGTTACAACATGAGAGTGAGTAATTAATGACAGAATTTTCATTTTTGGGTGAACTGTCCCTTTAACATGATCTCAGGGATGGACATTACAGAGATATACCAGTGACTGGTCAACTCCCATCTGACCTATTTTTGCTAAATAGACACTGTAACCTAGAAACAGAGATGCTTATTGACAGAGAAAACAATCTACACACCATACACCATAATGACAAATCAAAAAAAAATTTGTGACAACTTTGCAAATTTATTAAAAAAAAAAATTGAAATGATTTCATTGCATAGGTATTCATTCTGGGACACTTAAAATTTAGCTCAGGAGCATTCATATTGCTTGTAGATGTTACTACACTTCGAGTGGAGTTAAACTGTGGCAAATTCATTTGAATCAGTGTTAACTTTGTTGACGAATAATTTTCGTCATAATTTTCGTCAACAATTTTTTCACAGACGAAAACGAAACGATAACTTAGTGAAAACTTGTTTTGAATGACAAAAACTTTTCATCAACAAATAAAAACAAGACGAAAATGTTATGGAGGGACGATTTAGGAAGAGATTCATTCAGAACGAAACTGCTGCATGGTAGGGAGGTTAGATGTGTACATATGAACTATATCATAGTCTATGATCTATCCTGTGGGAAATAAGCTGGCATACATTTGCTGCAGGTCTCATAAAACGTTAAAAAATGTCAGTATCTGGGAGTAAGAGAAGAGCAGACATATGGATAAATTTGACGACGCAAAAGAGAACTTAATGCGGTCTGGTTTTCTGAGCACCTTTCACACAGAACACGAGTAAGTTACTCTTTCGCATATCATGAACGGAGAAATACACAAAAATTATGTTGAATTGTCTGATTGTCCAGTATTCACGTAACCACACTCGGTTACATCTTAGGTGAATGTAAACAATTGGGAGACTATCAGACGTGTATCAGTACATTGCATCCATGCGTTCGGTCAACAGGGGACCAGGGACAGCATTTAGTTTCTATTGTCTGTGGCATTGATGTTAATCAAGCAACAAAAGAAAGACAGAAAATCACTCACTGCTCTTGACTGAGTCACTTTAGTAGCCCTAATAAATATTAATATAAATGTATTTATATAAATAAATGTCTGCTTGAAAGAATGAAAAATGGTAACAAGTTGTTATAAAGAATGCATAATTAGCCTATATGTTCTATTTGTTCTTGTTTCTATTTTCAACATTTAATAAGTGTCTATCATGATAAAACCTTAATATGAAACCTACATAATGAGTTTGGTAATTTTAGAGAAATGTTTAATAAATGCCTTACAGTGTAACTAAACCCATTAGATTTTAGCTGACTAAATCAACTGTAGATTTAGTCGACTAAAATCTTTTGGTGTTTAGTTGACTTAAACTAGACTAAAACTAAAACCAATTCAGATGACTAAAATATGACTAAAACTAAATGGCATTTTAGTCAATAGACTATGACTAAAACTAAATCAAATGAGTAGGATTTTGAAAGCACACACCTCTCCATAAAAGGTCTAAGAGCTGAAAATACATATCCGAGCAAAAAACAAGCCCTGAGGTCAAAAGAACTGCCTGCAGAGCTCAGAAACAGGCTTGCACCAAGACGGTTCACAGAAGCATGTAGCCTCCATTATCCATAATGAAAGAAGATTGGAACAACCTTGACTCTTCCTAGAGCTGGCCTCCTGGCCAAACTAAGCAACTGATGGAGAGGGGCTTGGTTATACTTGTGACCAAGAAGCTGATGGTCACTCTAGTTGATCTTTATAGTGGCGTTGGCAAGACTCAATCCTCTCCTCAATGAAGACACATGAAAACACATTTGGAATTTGCAAAAAAGCACCGAAAGAACTCTCAGACTGTGAGAAACAAGATTCTCTGGTCTGGTGAACCTCAGTTCCAAGCATTGTGTTTGAAGGAAACCAGGCACTGCCATCCCAACAGTAAAGTGTGCTGGTAGCAGCCTCATGCTGTGGGGCTGTTTTTAACCAGCAGGAACTGAGGAACTCGTCAGAGTAGAAAAAAGCTCAGTGCACCAAAATATAGAGATAGCCTTAATGAAAACTCATCATGTCCAGAGCATTCAGAAGGTCAGACTGGGCAGAAGGTTCACTTTCCAACAGGACAATGACCCTAAGCACACAGCAAGAGTGGCTTATATATAGACAACTCTGTCAATGTCCTTGAGTGGCCCAGCCATAGCCTGGGCCTGAACCCAATCAAACATTTCTGGAGAAACCTGAAAATGTCTGCCAACCTCCATCCAAGCTGACAGAGCTTGAGAGGTGAAGAGGTGAGGAGAAGAATGGCAGATAATTGCCAAATGCAGATGTGCAAAGCTTGTCGCATCATACCCCAAAAGATTTCAACTAAGCATTGAGTTAAGGGTATGAATACTTATGCAAAGTACTTATTTCAGTGTTTTATTTTTAATAAATTTGCAAAGTTGTCACAAAAATATGTTTTTGCTTTGTCATTATGGTGTATGGAGTGTAGATGGATGTGGGGAAAAAGGTAACTTAAAGCAGTTGAACATAAGGCTGCAACATAAAACATGAAAAAATTAAGGGGTATGAATACTTTAGCAAGGCACGGTAAATACACAAAATTCATGGTGACCATAGCATGTGCATTAATATTCTGTTAAACATTATATAACAATGCGGTCGTATTATGTAAAGACCTAGTGAAAGTAATGAAAGTTAGTGATGTTGCTTCCATTGGTGTGTTTGTTCCTCAGCAGCAGTGTTTGTCTTTGATGAGATAACAGGTGACACAATAGGTCACCAACTCCTTTCAGAGTCAGGCCTTCATTTTCCCTCCAAGCTAAACACATCCCCAGAGCACTTCCTGTCAAACAGGAACTGATAGTACGCTCCATTTTTATCTCGGCCAGAACATGGAAATGTTATCGTATTCCTGTGGGCCTCTTCATCCCACCCTTTCGCCTGCAAGTATGTCTGTTTCTCTTGTTCATTGTCTCTCCGCATGCACAATTGTGACGTGACCGTGAACAAAAAAACGCATTTCATTAATCTGCATCGGCAGTAATTTCACACATTTTATAGACTTTGTGTGTGTGAGAGCACACAGATGGAAGAAGCAGATATTGTAGTCATAAATAATAATAAGAATGCTCTATGGCAAGTATTAAAAACAGCTTTATTGACTTTTACTGGCTGAACACCAAAAGGGAAGAAAACAGTCTGTGAAAGAATAACATTTGTTGAAGAAAAGCACAAAGACTCTGAGGTAATCAAGGCAGTCTTTTTATTTCCACAATTAAACATTAAATATTTAATAATAATACTAAACTTACGTCTGTTTTACAGTGCAAAATACAATAGTACAGCATATTGTGGATTCAGTAGTTATTCCAGACCAGAATATACAAACAATCTTCCTAGATTTTGCGATATGCAAGGTTACATTTATTAGAAAAATAGATATTGGTAGTTTATTTACTATAATTATAATAATGTCTCAAAAGCAGACAGTAAAATGAGCAGCGTACTGATCAGAACACTTATAACATACAATCAACCAGATTCAAAACACATAAATCATATCACATGACGAAAACCTGTTCTAGAGATAAACCTGTGTAGTGCATATGTGGGCTCTGTTCAAAGCCAAACTGAGCTGCCTACCTAGATAGCATTTTTTGGGCAGTCTCCCAGATGGCAAGTGCACAAAACCACTCTAAAACCACCAAACCTGTGAAAAACTTTTCAGATCAGTCACTAAATGAGGTTACAGTTCAGTTATGATTCAAATGCACGGTTTGGAAGAGAGCCGTGTTGTTTAGATGTAATCAAATTATAAAATATTAATACAATAATCTTTCAACCCCAATGGACCAATCTCACTTTCTCTCAAAGACTTGGTTGAGTGTCACAGCCCAAAAACTCCAGTCGCAGGGCAATATCGTTGACCCAGCCTTTTGGGTGAATCCGTATAAAGCGAGTGAATAAGGGAGGGTCAAACACGCTCAGCGCCTCCTCATCATGCTCGCTGTTTCCCTCAAAGATCTACATTAGGATAAATAAGAAACAAAACACCATAGATATAAATAGGTGTCTTATGAAACCCATCAAGAACATGTTCAGTTTATATTTCATCCCAAAATCAAATGTTTTGGGGCAAAATCTATTCTGTATCAATGAATACACACAAATAAACCAGTACCTTTTCATTGTCGCTGCCCTGCTCTTTCACACTGGTCCATTTGTGTCCGTCATTGCTAACAGAGACAGTAAATTCAGTGACTATCATTGGTTTCAGGACGGATCGGGCCCCCTGTGTAACCACCCCGGTCACTCTCTTCACAGAGAGAAAGTCCACCTGTAACCACTCATGAGGGTTGTTAGTCTGTAGAACCAGAAAAGAAGAGGGGGAAGACAGAGAGAGACAAAATATAAGATGATCAGTTCAACAATTTCTTACATAACACTCATGTGCAGAATGAATGTGCTTAAGTCTACAAAAACAAATGGTTTGCAAAAGGCAATCAGGGTCAGTGTAGAGTGTTATTGTTAAGGAATTTCTGTGTTTATTTTTTTACTGCTGTTTTACCAGTAATGTGAATAATGCATCGCATTGTGTAGTGTTTGTATGGAAGCTTGGTTTTGCCGCTGAATAAAAAAATTAAAAAGGTACTTGCGACTTTTTATCTCCAAAACAAACTTTTTCTCTAAATTGCATGAGATAAACTTGAAATTCTGACTTTTTTCTCAGAATTATGAGATATAAACTCGCAAATCAGACTTTTTCTCAGAACTGTGTGATACAAACTTGAAGTTCTGACTTTTTTCTCAATTTCGTGATACAAACTGGAAATTCTGAGTTTTTTCCTCAGAATTAAGATATAAACTTAAAATTCTGACTTTTTTCTCAATTTCGTGATACAAACTGGAAATTCTGAGTTTTTTCCTCAGAATTAAGATATAAACTTAAAATTCTGACTTTTTTCTCAGAATTGCATAATACAAACTCAAAATTCAGATTTTCTTTCTCAGAATTATGAGACATAAACTTAAAATTTTGACTTTTTTCTTTAGAATTAAGATACAAACTTAAAATTCAGACTTTTTTCTCAGAATTTCAGTGATTAAAAACTCGAAATTCGGTCTTTTTTCTCAATTGTGCGATACAAACTTGAAGTTCTGAGTTTTTTCCTCAGAATTAAGTTATAAACTCAAAATTCAGATTTTCTTTCTCAGAATTATGAGACATAAACTTAAAATTCTGACTTTTTTCCTCAGAATTAAGATACAAACTTAAAATTCTGACTTTTTTCCTCAGAACTGAGATATAAACTCAAAATTCCGACTTTTTTCTCAGAATTTTAGTGATTAAAAACTCGAAATTCTGACTTTTTTCTCAATTGCATGATACAAACTTAAAATTCTGACTTTTTTCTCAGAAATGTGAGATATAAATTCACAATTTTGAATTGTAAAGTCAGAAATGTGAGATATAAACTTGCAATTCTGACTTTTTTCTCAGAAATGCGTGATACAAACTTGAAATTCTGACTTTTTTTCTCAAAATTGTGAGATATAAACACAAAATTCTGACTTTTTTCTTAGAATCGCATGATGCAAACTTAAAATTCTGACTTTTTCTCAGAAATATGAGATATAAATTCACAATTTTGAATTATAAAGTCAGAAATGTGAGATATAAACTTGCAATTCTGACTTTTTTCTCAGAACTGCGTGATACAAACTTGAAATTCTGACTTTTTTCCTCAGAATTGATATAAACTCTTGTGATATTTCTCTTTTATTTATTAATTGTAGATTTATAGCACGCAATTCTGACTATAAAACTCGCAATTCTAACTTTTTTTTAGAACTGAGATATAAACTCAGAATTGTGAGTTTGTGTCACGCAATTGCAGAACCCCCCCTCCCCACCCTCCCACCCCCGAATTGTGAGATAAAAACTCACAATTGTATTCAGTGGTGGAAACAGGCTTCCACATGTTTGAGGTGTTAAAGGAAACTGACTTGTACAATTCATTTGTAAGCATTTTGCTTTCAAAGAAATCACACTTCACCTTTAAGAAGCACAGATTTCTGCAGGTATAAATTTAAAGTTGCAAATGCAATGCAAAGCTGAATTGCATGTGATCTAAATCTCTCTAATTAACTCATAAATCTACCTGACTGACATCACTTGGCTCTCTGTGCATCTCGCTCAAAGAGGAAGTAGAAAGAACAATAACTTAAAAACTGTGAAAAGAGTGAGACAATGGAGGGATCACCTCACTTTCACACAGACAGACAGGATAGAGGAAACACTCTCACAATGGGTTTATAAAACACACACAGTGTAGAGAGTAAATTCTCTAAGAACAGCATATAGTGATTGATAGATAGATAGTAAGATGGGTGCATGGATGGACAGATACCTTGGGTCTCCATGCATTTGCTCGTCCCTCCTGGTGAAGTCTAGCGAGGTCGGGACTCCAGGACAGTAACCACTTGTTTAAGAAGGAGGAGGCGCTGATGCTACTGCTGGGAATCAACCTGCGCTCCATTCCCAATGGCATAGAACAACCTGACAAACACACAAACAAATTTTTACTTTTTATAATAAATTTACATTTTTGATATTTCATTTATCCTGTTTTTTTTTTTTTTTCAAATAACAAAAATGTTCTTCTTATGGTTTTAATTTCTATAATAACCCTGGTTTGAAAAGCATATTAGCCTGAAAAACATTTATACTGCCAGGGCCTTGTTCTGGAGAAGTGATGTGATGAAATATTCATTATTCAGCTCTTTCAATTAAAAGAAACTTTTTGACTCAGACTTTTCTCTGAAGCTTTGGATGTTGCTATTGATGCCTGAAAGAATAAAAGGTGTTGACAAGCAAGAGAGTAAACAAGGAACGCTGTAGTTACAAAGCTTTGAAGCTTAAATGAAAGTAGGAAGTTTCTTTCTGATGCTACAGCAGGATGACAGATGCTCATGAACTAACAAAAATCATCTAGAGCTTTCAGATTTCCATTTTTAAATAGCTGTATGCTGATAAAAATGCCATACGGATGCAAACAAGAAATATACTTCGTAAAGACTTTGCTTCAGTGTCTTGTCATTTGAATAGTTTCTAGTTGATGAATTGTTTAGATTTCTCATCTATTGCGTCTTTGTCTTTTCCGACAAAAAAAAGTGCTGTCATCAATCTGCATGTGTTTAGACTCACTATTGAGGTCACATCCCAGCAGCTCAATCCTCAGCGTGGGCTGCTTCTGAAAAGTCAGTGGGTGAATTCGAATGTAGCGACCCATGATGGGTGGAGAAAACAAGTTCTCCTTTATTCTGGAACCGTCCATGTTTCCATTGAAGGTCTGATCAATTAAACAAGAAAACAGATGTGAATGAATGGCGAAACCACGAAAGATACAAAAATAACACTTCTTTTGAAATCAAAGCAAATCAGTTTCACTGAATCGTAGGAGTGAGTTTCATCATATGCAAGGGATAGTTCACCCAAAAATGAAAATTACCCCATGATATACTCACCCTCAAGGCATCCTAGCTGTAAATGACTTTCTTCTTTCAAACAAACACAATCAGAGTTGCATTAAAAATGTCTTGGCTTTGCCAAGCTTTGTAATGGCAGTAAACAGCTGTTGAGGTTTTTTGAAGTCCAAAAAAGTGCATCCACCCGTTATAAAAAGTACTTCACACAGTTCTGGGGGCTTAATAAAGGCCTTCTGAAGGGAATCGATGCAAAAAACATCCATATTTACAACCTAATAAAGCGTAATATCTTTTGCGTCCACTAATTGTCGCATGTGCGTTCACGAGAGAGCAGATGGCGTAGGACTTAGGCGTGCGTAAGCTCCGGTGAGAATATGCTAGTTTCTCGAGAACCAAGATTGGTTTAGATTGGAAAACCAGTCTTCTCTAGGCTTATATCGAAATTCTTCAACATTATTCTTTAAAAATCTTCATTTTGGACTTCTAATTTGTGACTAGTGTTTTGTTATGTTTTGTTCTCTCCTTTGCGTTTCTGCATTTTTACGTCATTTGCTGGAATGCCAGTCTCTCAGACGAGTTAGTGGAAGCTAAAGATTACAGTTTATAAAGTTTCAAATATGCATATTTTTCTTACACAAATGCATCAATTCACTTCATAAGGCCTTTATTAACACCCTGGAGCTGTGTTGAGTACTTTTTATGATGGATGGATGCACTTTATTGGACTTCAAATTCTCAACACCCATTCAGTGCCATTATAAAGCTTGAAAGAGCCAGGATATTTTTTTATATAATTCTGATTGTATTCATCTGAAAGGAGAAGGTCATATACACCTAGGATGGCTTGACGGTGAGTAAATAATGGGGCAATTTTTTTTTATTTTTTATTTACTATGCCTTAAAGATTGCAAGGTTTAATGCGTGGAAGATTTAGAGAGGGTTTGTGGCTCTTTAGAGTTTTTCTTAAAATAGCTCCTAATATATGATTATCACCATAAAGTGATATGGTTTATTTTGGTAATTTCTAGAAGATTCAATAAGAGTGTGATATATGTTAACATATCTTTGTGTATCATCATATATTTCATATGTAAAGATATTAGGCAATCATAAATTATGTTACATATATAAATCAAGTGCAATGATTAAATAATGAAAGAGGTAAAAGACATTATATTTTGCATGAAGAAAATCTAGTAGAAAGTCTATTAGTCCATTACGATTGTGTGTAATGTGTAATTTTCCATTATTTTCCATCCCAAATTCTTTTTGATATTAGTCATTTTATTTTTTGAGCTGTGATGGTGCTACCTATTGGCTTGATTTTCTTTGAGTAAATTATAATTTCTTATTTCTTCCTTTGACTTTGATGTGAAATAGTCTCACACATTCCTGACAGGTCTTGTGAGATTTACTCTAAAAACACAGAAGTAAAAACGCTGAAGGTGGTCATTATGTTAAAAATAAATAACGGTGAAAAAATACGAGAACTTTATAACATTAGTAAATAACTGATTTAAACAAGTTGACTACCAGAACAAAAATTGACTGATAATTTACTCACCCCCAAGATGTTCATGACTTTCTTTCTTCAGTCTTAAAGAAACAGTTTTTAAGGAAAACATTTCAGGATTTTTCTCCGTTTAGTGGACTTCTATGGTGCCCCGAGTTTGAACTTCCAAAATGTAGTTTAAATGCGGCTTCAAACGATCCCAAATGTGGTTGTAAATTATCCCAGCCATGGAAGAATGGTCTTATCTAGCGAAACGATTGGTTATTTAAACAAATACAATTTATATACCTTTTATCCTCAAATGCTCATCTTGTCTTGCTCTGCCTGAACTCTGAGCAAGACAATGCTCAAAAACTTCCATCTCATTTTGTCCCTCAACTTCAAAATCATCCTACATTTCTGATTTACTTTTTTTGTTAAGGGTATTGTACTGCTGCAGTGATGTAGAGTGATTTTGAAATGACTTTTTTAAGTTGAGGGAGAAAATAAGAAGGGAGTTTTTTTTCAACATACCCTAACTGTCTTGAAAAACTGACTTCAGGCAGAGCAAGACAAGACGAGTGTTTGAGGTTAAAAAGTATATAAATTGTAATAAAAAAAAGATAGTTTCACTAGATAAGACCCTTCTTCCTTGGCTGGGATTGTTTACAACCGCATTTGGGATCGTTTGAAGCCGCATTTAAACCGCATTTTGGAAGTTCAAACTCGGGGGCACCATAGAAGTCCATTATATAGAGAAAAATCCTGATTTTTTTTCTCTCAAAAAAAAAAATTTCTTTACAACTGATGAAAGAAAGACATGAACATCTTCTAGGATGTAGCATCTTGTAGCTCATTTAAATCACTTAAGTTCAGAGAAATTGAGATGTTGGTACTTACGTAAGATGACTTTGTACTGTTTCCTCGGTAGATAGTCCAGTTTTCCTGGTCCATGCTGTAACTGATGGTGTACAGGATAGTGAAATACTCGCTAAAACCCATCGAAGTCTTTGCACCCTGTGTCTGAATGCCGTGAAGAAGCATGGGCATCAACAGATCCACCTAAAACACACATACAGTAACAAAGAGAATAGATAAGGAAGGTTGTCTTATTCTGTTTATACCAATGGATTTGTGCTTATTTATAGCAATGGAGCAAGTTGTGCAGTGCTAAAAATAACATTCACAACAGAAATTTAAATTAAGATTAAGATGTTATAAATATCCAGGCCTTTCCAGGAATTGCTCTATCATATGAACCCTGCTAAAAATAGTGAATTGTTTTTTATCCTACACCTTTTCCAGACACTATTGAATCAAAGGTTAAATAAAAAAATTTTCTGCACAACCCTATTTATAGTATTTAAAAGTACTTCCCACTTTATCGTAACTGATAGTGGAAGTATAATGTGTCATGACTGGTTGACTGTGGTGCAAAGAGTCACTATTGTCTGTGACACGTTGTGAGATACAAGCCACAAATAAATCATAGTGTGTTAACTATAAAAATGAGTCATCACAGTCCATGACCGTCATGAATGGTCAGCATTAAGCACAGTTCCTTAAAAAATGAGCCAGAGAACAGCATGTTACATCTGCAAACAAAAGATTTATTTTACCTGGAGCCAGGAGTCTGTGCTGCTGCCCATCCAGGCATTAATAGATCCAGATAACTCAAGTCTGGCTAAACTTGGCTTCCAGTCACCTGTAAGAGAAATATGGTTTCAAGAGTTAAAATAAATATGGAAATATTTTATTGAAAACAAGATTTAAATCCTAATAATAGCACATCTTTCAATACAAGAAGAGTGGGACACAATCAAATCCACTGTACATATTAGACATTTGAATATGTTTATTGTAGTATTATTTTGTGGTTTTTATATTGAATTTTGTTGCTCTTACCAGGGTTTTTATAGCTAACTAAAACTAGACCCATCGTTTTTTTTTTTTTTTTTCATTATTTGAAAGAAAATAAATCACAAAAACACAACAAATAAAATTAAAGTCAAAATATACAATACAGAATGTAAAAATAAAATTAATTTTTTTGCAATTGCAATTCAGCATATTACAGGACTTTCAAGGACTTTTCAAACACTACTATTTAGAATTCCAAGGACTTCAATCGGAGATTATCAAACAATGTCTATAAATATTAAGGGATTTCTGTATATTTTCTTTCTTCCTTTCTTCTTTGTTTTGTTTTTTATAACTGCACTGCTGTTTTCTACTGTTTAAAAAAGAAAAAATATGAAAAAAAAAAAGATTCGGGAAGTCGCTCCGAAATCCTGATCTGAAACAAATGATTTGCCATACACGCTTCGAAGTCCCAATATGAATCAAATGATTTGTTCTCCGCACTCTGAAGTTCAAATCTAAATCAAACGATTTGCAAATTCGTTCCGAAGTTCCAATTTTTGTAGAGCGTGAAGCGAATCATTTCATTTGATTCATTCATTTCGCAAAATGATTTATGAACCCATTCTAGGCTAAATTAAATGATTTGCGATGTGCGCTCCGAAGTTCCGATCTGAATCAATTGATTCATGATACGCAGTTTGAAGTCCCAATTTGAATCGAATGATTTGCAAACCTGCTCTGAAGTTCCGATCTTCAGAGCGTGTATCAAGAATCATTTAATTTGAATCATTCATTTTGCAAAATGATTTATGAGCCATTCTGGGCTAAATCAAATGATTCGTCATACACTCTCCTAAATGATTTGTGAACCCTTAACAAAGTTCCAGTATGAAAAGTTACGATCTAAATCAAATGTTTCATGAAAAGCAATTGAAAGGATTTGCGAAAATTCTCCAAAGTTCCGATCTTCAGAGCGTGTATCAAGAATCATTTGATTTGAATCATTCAGTTACACTTCAAAAAATGCTTTTCTTACTTAGATTTTTTGTCTTGTTTCAAGCCAAAATATCTAAAAATTCTTGAATCAGGGAGGATTTTCTAGTTCTTTAAGTAAAAATAATTGTCTTGTTTTTAATAAAAACAAGACAAAATTAAGTGAGTTTTTGCTTTAAAACAAGCAAAATAATATGCCAATGGGGTAAGAAAAATAATCTAGTTGTCTGCTTGAAATAAGATTTTTTTTCTCATCAAATGATATGTGATATGCGAAGTTCCCATCTAAATCAAATGATTCATGATAAGCAATTTAAAGTCCCAATCTGAATCAAATGATTTGCGAACCTGCTCCGAAGTTCTGATCTTCAGAGTGTGTATCAAGAATCATTTGATTTGAATCATTCATTTCGTGAAATGATTTACAAACCCATTTTGGGCTAAATTAAATGATTCATGATACTATTTGAAGTCCCGATTGGAAACAAATGATTCGCGATATGTGAGTTTCGAAAAGCTAAGTTTCACCGATCACTATGTGAAAAAAAATGAAGAGCTCTTTTAATTTGATCTGGTTTTTGCTAGTGAATTACCTGAAATGAACGATCAAAGTCACAAGTTTGATTGAGTTGGAGTGGTTCTATATTAAATGACTCGATTGAAATGGTTCATCTGTTCCTCTTTTCGCATCTTCAGCCATGTTCACACGACATTGTCAGTACTACTACTAACTTATCTCACTAGTTTTCTGACATAAACTGAATTAAGCGAAAAGGGTATGAAGTTTTTTTTTTAATTGTGTGAATTTTGTAGATACATTGTTTTTCAATAATTTAAGCACTTTTCAAGTACCTCTTCAGGAATATTGTTATTTTCAAGGGTTTTCCAGGCCTTAAGTCAATTCAAGTACTTCAAGTACTTTAAGCACCTTGTACAAACTCTGATATTAAAATGATTTCTGAAGGACCATGTGACAATAAAGCCTAGAGTAATGATGCTGTAATGAAAATTCAGCTTTAAAGTCTAATTCAGCATTTTAACAAATCTATAGTAGTATATCAATGATATTCTCTTACCAAAGTGGTCAGAGGCTGTTATTTGCTTGTTTTCAATCCATCCCGACTGCATTCCTAATGGCTGAAGGCATCCTGTTAAACAAAATCAGTCAGTTTCGGGTGCCCTCTAACTATAAAGTGACTCAAAACATGACATCAGAAATAAAATCCCAAGAGAGATCCGTGACAGTGTCCCATGAAGGAAGAGAGTTAAAGCTCTTACGTGGGTTGTAGACCAGCAGCTTGGCCCTCATGCCTGCCATCTGATGTTCTCCTATAGTGCACTCTATTAACCAGGTGCCTACGATGGCTGGCCTCATCTCAACCGTCCCAAAAACTCCTGCCAAATTATTACCACAAAAATATTAAACTGTAATATTGCAAAAACTGTTTTCAATACTGATAATAATATTATAAATTGAGCACCAACAATAGATCAGCAAATGAACATATTAGCATGATTTTGAATAAAATAGTAAAAAAGTAGATGCAAGCAAAATCTTAATAAGTAAATATAACCCTTCTTATTTAATTATATATTATATGCTGCTTCAGTAGTGGCAAATTTGGGGAGAGGACAAATATTCCAATATGAGAATTAACTGCACAATCACAAAAATGTGTACCTTAGATATTATACAATTTACATATATACAAAATTTGTTTCCAACTCTGATTTTGAACCAATTCTGTGAATGGCCCATATATGTTATATTTAATGAATTGTGATTTGGGTTTTGCGTATAGTTTACCAGGATAGAGATTGAAAACTCCCATGCGATGTTCCTGATTATTTCCAACTCCAAATGGCAGTCCGTGGAAGTGTACGGCGTGAAACTCTCCTTGACTCCCAACATTGAGGAGGTGCCAGCGAGCCGTCTGGTACTGTTGAACTGTCAGGCCCGGAAGCGTCTCTGACACATAGCCATTAATAGCTACAAGTACCAATAAAACAACACAACACAATAATTATGGCTATTATTACATTTACTAATTTCTCTCCTAATACCCCAAAGTTATAGGTTCAATTCCTAGGGAATGCATACCTTGTATATAAAATGTATTCTGCTTTGGATAAAATCATCTGCCAAAGGCTTGCATGTAAATATACATGAGTCAGTGATTTTCCAAATTGTGTTTATATTTAGAAAAACTGGGTGTTTGGAACATTGGCAATTAGCTGAATTAGTTCAGCATGTTACATTATACGTCCTGTTTCTTGTACTAAGTCATGGTAACGGGAAAGTGTTTGCGTGCAACCAAATGACATAAGTTACACAATGACAGGCAAAAACACACGCGCCCATTTGGTGTTATTAGCGTTGTCATAGAAACAAATCATTTTTGACGCAGAACATAAACGGATCATTTCATAAGAGATGAATGCCGTGTTAACCATAATTTATGAAGATGTACCGGCGAACTTGTTGCTCGTCTCGAACCACGGGTCGTCTACTTTGGCCTGGCAGGGTGGGGTGCAGAACTTCCTGATGTTGTAATCGAGGTACCAGCTCTTTCTTTCATCAAAGGTGGTGAAGAGAAGGAAGAAATCGGACACGTCAGGCTGAAGCAAGACGCGTGGACGGAGGGTACCAGGGCGACATATCATCACCGGACCGATTAAACCAGAGTTTATGTCCTTCTCCTGGTGGACGCAAGAGGAATACAGATGTTATTTAAGTTTACATTAATGTTAAAAAGTGACTTGCATAGCATTCAAGCTTCATCTGTTCTCTGGGAATTGTTTAAGTGTCATATTTGGTGAGAATTTGGTGCTCATACTCTCATATTTGGTTTTCTAAAAAATGATTTATGGATAATAGGGCTGGGTTTTGACACAAATTTCAGAATTCAATTATATTCTGATTCACAAGCTTGTGATTCACTGAATATGTATAATTTGGATATATATCAGATAAGGACATGCCAAATTTTCTCCCCGTTCAAAAGTTTACACACACACACACACACACACACACTGGATTCTTAATTATGTGTTATTACCTGAATGATCCAAAGCTGTGTTTTTTCTCCTTTGGTAATAGTTTTTTATGAGTCCCTTGTTTGTCCTGAACAGTCAAACTGCCTGCTGTTTTTATCAGAATAACCCTTCAGGTCCCGTAAATTCTTTGGTTTTTCAACATTTTTGTGTATTTAAACCCTTTTCAACAATGACTATATGATTTTGAGATCCATTTTTTCACACTGAGGACAACTGAGGGACTCATATGCAACTATTACAGAAGGTTCAGACGCTCACTGATGCTCCAGAGGGAAACATAATGCATTAAGAGCTGGGGGGTGAAAACTTTTTGAATTTAAAGATCAGGGTAAATGTAATTTATTTTGTCTTCTGGGAAACATGTAAGTATCTTCTGTAGCTTCTGAATGGCAGTACTAAATGAAAAAAAATATTCAATTTAGGCAAATGTACACATCTTCATTCTGTTCAAAAGTTTTCACCCCCACCTCTTAATTTATTGTTTTTCTTTCTGAAGCATCAGTAAGCGTTTGAACCTTCTGTAATAGTTGCATATGGGTCCCGCAGTGTGAAAAGATGGGTTTTAAAATCATACAGTCATTGTTGTATGCAAGGTGTATGTAAACTTTTGACTTTCAACTGTATTTAGCAAAACGCTCCACTCTAGATTTAACTTTTCTAGCTGACTAATGAGTTAATGGTCACCGAATTTTCTTTTTTCTTTCAGAGGTAAATGTGAGGTTAGGTGGCATAAAAGCTGCTACAGTACTTCAATGTCTTTGCACGGTTAAAACACTGATTGGGCAATTACATATCGATTTCAGTAAGTTGTACTCTTTCTTTTAACATACCTTTGGATGGTTATTCATGTTTATTTGTGCTGAAACTGGTACAGCGATCTGTCACTCCACATTAAACAGTGACAAAATTATATTTTTTGTTCGAATATTGTAATGAAATGGACAGAATTTGAAATCGTAGACTTTGTTTTATACCAAAAGTAACAAAACACAAAGCTTATTGCGATTTACTGAATGTTAGCCACGCTAAAATGCCCCTTTCATTAACTGAAAATAGGCTAGACTAAACAATTATTGGGATTGATTCAATGCCACCAATATGGCCGATTGATTATGCATTATAAAAACACTCTATAGGGTCAAAGACAACATGAAAATCTACAACTTTTTTGCTTGTTGAACATTGATTTACCATGTTGACATTGGAGTAGTAGGCCCCAGCCTTGCAGTCAAACTCTGACGCTGAGGGACCCTGTCTTCTGGAGATTCTCCAGTTGTAAACCCTCTCCTCCCCTGGAGGAACCGGATCACCTGGTACTTCATCAGCCTTGGCGCCTTCTGGGCCCGCTCCAGGGCTAAAACTCCCCTGCGTCTTATCGTACACCCCATGCAAGTGGAAAGAGTACGGTCTGGATGCCAGGTTTTTGAAAACCACCTTGTGGGAAACAAATGCAAGAAATTAGCGTGTGATATGATAAAAGTGCGGCCTCATTTATACATTAAGCAGAGGCTTTTATCCAAAGTGACTTACAATAGAGCAGAAAAAGCAATTCGTCACAGAGCTAAGAATATTTGAAGTATGCATTACCACATTTATTAGATCATTACATTAGGAAATAAACTAAAGCAGGTTTGGAGATCACATTATTGAAATTTCCTCAAAATGTCATGGGCAGTTTTCTATTGTCATTGATGGTTAGATGTATAAATCATAGAGCTTTTTGTTGGCCAGCATGGCAAATTCGCATGACCAACTTGAACCTGTTGCAATCTTTGTAAAAAATCTTTCATCTTCACTTGAATTTCTATTGAAAGGACTGGATTTCACCTGTAAAACTTTGTCCAAACAACCGTAAATGTGACTGCGCTCCAAGAATGCAATAATTAGTTTAAGAGGCTTCTTTTAATAGCTCCTATTACTGAAGAAACTTACAGTAAGAACATCATTGATTTCTGCCTTCAACACAGGACCTAAAATGCCAAGGTGCGCGTCCAGTTCTCCTCGTTTGATTGGATGCTTGAAATCTCTGTCCTGATAGGCTCTGAATACCACTTTTTTATAGGCTGGGAAATACTTTCTCATTCCCCTCCGCATGTCTCTGTGGAAACATGAAAATATTATTATTAGAAACATTAGAAAATCTGCAAAATTGTCTACTAAAATGACCAAAAATGTGTTTGTGACACATCAGAATGGTTTGTTACCTTTGTTTAATGAGCTGAGCTGGTTTATTGACCCCATAATCCCACATGATTTCCTCTGCTGCAATGTAGTAACTTCTGAACCTTGATTCTGTGGACCTAATGCCAACATTATCTTCAACCTGATGAACTGAACCGAGAACGCTTCCTTCGTCGCCATAATCGTCATAATCACTTGCCAGTGATTTCCTGCCGTAGGTCTGGTTATCTGATGAATTTGACTCCAAAATGGATTCAAAATCTGGTTGAAACTTCTTTGGATCTTTGTAGTTATAGCTGTGAAGATTCAAACTTTCCTCCATCTTGTCCTGCTTTAGACCCGAACTTCCAGACTCTTCCAGAACTTCGTTGTTGCTCAGAACTTTTGCATCCACTTTGGTTATTTTGTTTTTGCGGACGCTCCAAAGCTCTCTTCGATTTCTCGCTTTCCCTGAGTTTGCCTCCATAGAGTCTTTTACAAGTTGGTTATTAGACAGGTTTTTGTCCTTAATAAGGAATTTTCTAAATAACTCATTTGTTGCATGTGTTTTATGTTCATTTTCATTTATCTGCATGCTTGCTACGTTCAAATTTTGATGTTCTTCTGGTAATTCTTTGTTTTCTTTCTCAGATTCGTGGAGGGACCTTTTCCGACGTTCCAATGAATTTCCGCCCATCTCCCCATCCAGTTGATCCAAAATATCCTGTGGAATACCACCCTGTGATAACGCATCCACATCTTTTTCCCGCTTTACGGGAATATATCTTATCTCACACACACGGTTTCTGTTTTGTCTCTCATTGTCTGAGCTCGCAGTTCTGTTTCGGCACACACGGACAGCGATAGTGCGGTTATTTTCCATTGTGCCTCGTGGAATCGGGAAGTTCTGGTCCATGAACTCGATGAATTCGTCATCGTAGTCTTCGTTGTCCACCACGGGTAGGACTCTTTCACAGTTAACAACCGTGTAGCGAACACTCATGCCTCGCTGTTTCAGAGACGTGTCAAATGCGCTGACCTCCCATTCACCTACAAAGTTCAAATATCAAACTTATGAACAAGGTATTAACAGGTTCCTGGTTCTTATTTTTGTCTTAATTTTCTTTCATTGATGACTTGCTCTGGTCCAAATAACAATTTTATGTTTGTAATGGTTTTAGTTGTAGTTAGTGATAAAAACCCTTCATCAAACCTTCATCTCATCCAACCAATATCTTGATCTCCAACGCTTACCTAGCATCTCCACTTCAGTGGTGACTGTGTCTCCAGTCATTGGGAAGAGCGTGAGGACAGTGCCATATGTTTTATCCCTCTCAAATGTATTTCCTGTGAAGTAGACTGACAGGAAGTTGTTTTGTATGCCAATGCTCGCCACATGCCAGAGTATGACATCTCCAACACACATCCTGAATTGTAGTTGGTTGAACATGAACCCGTTAACAGCTGAAACAGACAGAGAAAGTCTAAATAAAAATGCAATTTAACATGAAAAATAGATTAATCCCCTTTTCATGCAATTCAAGTACCCAAAGCAACCCCAGATTATCCAGTAATTTACATTCAGAGACTAAAAATAAGCACGTACTGTGCATGACATTTGAATTGTAGAAATCTGGATTATTGCGGTCAATCTTAGTTGGATCTTCACTGTTTCTTTTAATGTTCTCCTCAAAGTACCAGCTTTTGTTTTCATCAAACACAGTGAACAAGAGCTTCTTCTCTTTATCTGAAGTTACCTGTGAAAACATATAATTAATAATTACCATTCATTTATCAGACACACCAACATAGGCTCAATGGAAAAATGTGCCTCGAAAAACAAAAAAAAACGAACTGTTATGTAGGGCTGCCCTCGGCTAAATATTTTTCTGGTCAACTTGTAGTCGTTAATTTTAAGCATTAGTTGACTATTAGTCTCACATTTATTTATATACCATATAAATCATAATAATGAGCAATTAATTGCCTACATAGCCTAATACTGTAAGCGCACAACCGCATGAAAATTTGCTTGCCATAGTATGCCGGCAGATATAGAAAAATTATGTGTCAGGGAAAAACAGCAAGGAGACTGCATTAACGTTTTAACAATTTATTGATAAACTATTGCTTTCTGTTTTTCGACTTAAGAGATTAAATCGACGACACTGACTTTCATGTCTGTAAGGCAAGTTCACTTGGAGTTTAGAAGTTTTGCGCTCAAGTTCACAGAGATAGAAATGGCAGAAAGTGTATCATGTTTGCTTTCATTATTTTACAAAAGTGCAACGTTTTGTTGTTATTCTAAGTGCACACAAATAAACATAGAGTCTTTACAGATTCAAAAGATGCATTACTTTTATCTGTACGACCAAAAATGACTACGTTTACATGGACACCAGTAATCTAATTAATGACCTTATTCTGAATAAGACAATAATATGATTAAGCTGTTTACATGAGTTGCTTTTAAAATATTCCTTTCATGTTCCCGTTTTACATGTTATAGTACATAGATCGATTAATGACACACATCATTAGGTCCACACGCGACGCTATCAGTTCATCTTCGTTATAGACTTTTAGATGTTTCGGTGGCTCTGGACATATGCAACAATTTTTTTAGAATGTGTGATTTAAAATTTGCCGTGGTCGCATTTGTGCGAGTGCATGCTGTGCTGCTCCAAATCGTCTGCTCCATACAGCGAGCGTTTCAGAGGCAGTCAGTTTTTAGGGAAAAAAAAAAAAAAAAAACACGCAAGTCGAAAGCCAGTTTAGTTTTACTTTTTCTTTTTTTTTTCTTTTTGAAAACCCTGTTATCTTTGCCGTTTACCTCACATTACGCTTTAGAGGCTTTCTTTTATTTATTTTTTATTGATTGATTTGATTGCTCAGTGTTTGCGTGCCCTGTAATAAATTGTTTAGTCGGCATATAACACAGCATGTGATGGAGTCCATGCCTCGTCTTATTAGTTGTTGTTAATAAATGATATAAGCTGGTTTTATTTTATTGTTGTTATGCTGTTTAATTAAAAATAACAAATCCATCTTTTAAAAAATTGTTTTGATCTTAAAATTGATAGGTGTAGCCTATATATGTAAGCAAAACCAAGATCATGAATTCGATAGTAAAAGTGAAAAGCATACTAAGACATTCCAATAGCGGAAATCCCGTTCACAAAATTAAAATCACAAATAATACTTATGAAAAAGAACGGGTTAACTACGTTTCCATAAAACTATAAATTATGATAACAGACAAACCATTTATCAGCAATGAGCATTGATTAATCCCATGTTGTAGCAAAAAAATAAATAAATAAAAATGAAACCAAAGCATAAGCACGTGCGATCAACCCGTTACCCGTGTTTTCCCAAACTTCTACCCGTGAAAGTGCACTGGAAAGGCACTCAAACCCGTGAATTCCCACTCGTGAACTCGTACTAGATCGACGTACTCCCAGTTCTGATTTCTGAGGTGACATAGCCCGCGAAACAACAATAAAGCCTCTGGGGTGCGGTGTTTATGCAAGTGGCACACAGTGGAAAGATAGAGTGTAAGACAATATAACGTTGCAATCAAATTATTAATAATATAGCTAAAATTAATACATGCTTGGTGTGACTTGCCTGGAACGCTACAAAGTCCTGAGTCGTGGTTTGAAGACGTGATTTACGAGCTCAAAAACCTGCCTGGAACGCAGCATTAATGTGTATCCTGTCACAAAATGTGGCGAAAAGTCCTACACAAGGGGAATAGTCTGATTAAGGTGTGTACATGTCTTCCATAATGCGACTAAAATAGGAATACTCCACCTGTCTTAATTCGATTTGTGTTTACTCCGATTATGACTTTAGTCGGATTAAATTAATCAAAAATCTCAGTTTACATGGTTGCTTCTTAATCAGAGTATTGTCTTAATCGCGTTAAAATCGGAATATTGTTGTCCATGTAAACGTACTCAATGACAGAGTATTTTAAGAGCAAGTGAGCGCACCGGCGCCTCCATCTGTCATGGCGTGAGAACGCTACTATTCAGCTTCCACACTCTGCACAAACACTTGAATAGCGCACATTTTTCTTGGTTAACATTAGATTGAGCTGCCATGAAAAGTTGCTACTACATACATCTTTCAGATGAAAAGCCATATTTGAGGTCTGTGAATGATAGGTGAGTGTTTAGATGTCCTGACCGATGTACTATATTACCGAATAGATCAGCCGTTATTGATCTGTCCGTCACGGACTGCGTGACTTCGCCACTTCCTATGAATTTTTTTTTCTGAGACTTAGCGACTAATAAAATTTGGGTCGACCAAGCCTCTTCTCATCTCCTAAATGTTAGTTGACTATTAGGGCTAAATGTTAGTTGACTACTGTATAGCATGCAATTCATTACAGTTTCCAGCTGAAATGAATATTAGTGGCAGTTAAACACCAACAAGTTTTATTCTTTTTAATGCAAGTTATGATTATGAGGCTATTTTACTAATGAAGACTATTTTATGACCTCAAACACTTTTACCATATTGATCAATTTGAAAACTACTTCGCATAACCAGCTGTATATGTATGGCTTGTCTGCTATGGTAAACTTGCTCCGTAGTGCACCCGGGACAACATTGCACTTGTGATGCGAAGTGCTCAAGTATGAGGTCCGTGAAATACGACCCACGACTTAAGAGCTCAGAAACTTAAAGAAGCAAGCTAAAATGCGTTAATGTGATTTTAGCACCATTTACTGGATTTCACTTTGTAAGTGCGTAATGTCATTTTGCAGAAATTACACAATAGGCACGTTTTTCCAACAGATCTATATTTGAGTTTCTTCTCACCACTCTGCCTCTTTTGTCTAGAGACTGGGATTTGCAGATAATAAGGGGTCCCACCAGCCCAGACGCCACATCCCGGATGGGATCCACCATACTCTGGTATAAGCGTGTGAGGCATCGTGGGTCGGCTTCTGTGGGTGCATCTTCTGCTGTCAGTTTCCAGAGGTACATCATTATCTCACCCGGGGGAACGGCCAGGGAACGAAGGTCCACCTGTTTGTCTTCAGCCCACAAAGAAAGAAAAATAAGTTAAATCTGCATTCAGCTGGCTAGAATAACTTGACACTTGACAACAGGGTTATTAATGTTAACTAAAACTAAATCCATAAAACAACATGTTTGTTACTTAAAATAAAATAAACACTAACTGAAATAAAATAAAATAACATACTAATTACAAGGTAGGGCTGTCCCCGACTATGAATTTTCATAGTCGAATCAGAATTTTCGAATCTTTCTATAGTCGACCGATAGTCGAATCATCTTATGTGCGTGTGTGAATGGGTTGGGAGGGGCACGACACTATAGTCAGCAGGAGGGTAAAACTATTTTTATTTTATTTTATAAGCGACCAAAACTGCCTGCCAACTGACAGACAAACTTATTTAGGTTTAAATAAAAACACAGAACGCGTCTTTTAGTTCTAAAAACGCGAGGCGCACAGCACTGCCTTTTTTGGTGACTTTTAATGAAAGAGCAGTGTGCTGCGGTTTTTTTATGTTGCTAAGCAACGACCAAAACAGCTGTCCTGTCAGTCAATTCAAAGGATTATAGCGCGAGCGCTCTAACTTAGTTTTTTGCTGTTAAGTAAACTGTCATATTAGCAGAAACCCTAAATAATACAGCTCCGGGTTACCCACGATAGACACCAAAGGTTTCTCCTCCATTTCTTGCAGTCTCCGGACTTTTTAAGCAACGGTAAACTTTCGCCATCACAACAGAAGACCCGCATCTCCATTCATTCGATTGGACAATGGAAAAGAACGCGAATGACGTTGGGTGTTTTTCCGCTCAGAGTTGATTTTTTTTTTCAACTTCAGGCGCTCAGAGCGCTCCTGCAAAACGCGAGGCGCAGCAGCCGGGGGCGCATAAACAGGGCACAGAACGCTCACTGCCAACAGAAAACCATTCAAAAGAGGCGCCTCCAACTGCAAAAACGCGTCAAGATGGTCCTCATCTCGTCATGCATCAGAGAAAGTGAAAATTAAATTTGTCACAGGGGTGGTTGGAATTATTCACAAACACGTTAAAAATATTTACTGAACGCTTCTTTCTTTTCACTTTTGTTTTTACTGCATTATCATAATCAAAGGCTGTATATAACTTAATATAACCGTACAAAACCAGTAGTTCTGTGTGCAATTAGACATTGAGCACCCCCATATTGGCAAAATGGTATGATGCTCGTTTCACCCGCGAAGATTCGACTGTGAGATCGGTGGTCGAATCAGGCTCCGCATATCGATGCATCGAATCTTCGACTATTCGGGGACAGCCCTATTACAAGGTAACTAATAATACTAATAAATAATAAGCAAAACATCTTTTCACATTGAGGACAACTGAGGGACTCATATGCAACTATTAGAGAAGGTTCAAACACTCACTGATCCTTTAGATGGAAAAAAACATGCATTAAGAGCTGGGGAGTAAAAACTTCTTGAATTTAAAGAGCAGGGTAAATTTAACTTATTTTGTCTTCTGGGAAACATGTTATCTTATGTAGCTTCTGAAGGTCATGAAAAAATATGACATTTAGGCAAAATTTGAAAAATGTACACATCTTCATTCTGTTCAAAAGTTTTCACCCTGGCTCTTAATGCATTGTTTTTTCCTTCTGGAGCATCAGTGAGCGTTTAAACCTTCTGTAATAGTTGCATTTGAGCCCCTCAGTTGTCCTCAGTGTGAAAAGATGGATATCAAAATCACAGGGTCACTGTTGGAAAGGGTTTAAATTCACAAAAATGCTGAAAAACCAAAGCATTTGTGGGACTTGAAGGATTTTTCTGAAGAACAGCGGTCAGTTTAACTGTTCAGAACAAACAAGGGACTCATGAACAACTATTACTAAACAAACAAACAAAAAAAACAACTGTGAATCATTCAGGTAACAAACACAGTGTGTAAACTTTTGAATGGGATCATTTCTATAAATTCAACTATTATATATATGTATATAAACCTTTTTTTTATGTGTAATGTGAAAAAAAAACATGAAATGCAGTGATTCGTACCTTTGTTTGTGTTCTTCAAAGGCTGAACGCTGATCAGGCCATTTGGATAAATGTTGAATGCGCGACTGGCCATATTTTTAAAAACAATCTGATAAGATATACAGAAGAGTGAGTTTCAAAAAATTAAACAAATTTTTTACATCAAATTTAATTGTCAACACTTTAAAATTACTTTAATCGCTACATTTTTTTCTTTTTCGATAATCGTAACAATTCACTCGGATGTTCTTCACAGTATGGAAGGGTATGTCACTGCTTTGGGTGATCTCTTTAAATCTACATTTCTTACCTGAAACCTGTCTCCCACTTCCCCTCTGAGCTCTGGGCCCATCAGCATTTTGCCAGCGGTTTTCTTCACAGTGAAGGTCTTGTCTGTGTACTCCACGAAAGCCACTTTCTTATAAATGCTACCCAAGCGCTGAGGACCTTTTCTGAACCACTCAGATGCTGCTGCTGACGTTGATGAAGGCCTGAAGCATGAAAATCAGTATTAGATTCAGTCGGTTTCACATTATTCATCTCAAGGCATGCTCAGAGTCATACCGGTCGCCACTTTGAGACGAATAGTCCCAGTCCATCTCCTCTGCAGCGATGTAATGAACCCACACTTTAGGTCTTCCCTTGGCACTCGATCGAAGTACTGAAACAGGGCCTCCTTGCTTGAACACAATGGAGAACATGTTGTCTTCATCTTCCTCCTTATCATCTTCACGTATGACGTTTCGTTTGTCTGGGATCGGGGCCACCACAGGATCAGGACAGTCGTCAACGGTGAAGAACGCATTCATTCCAGCTAAGGAGAAGAGAGTTAAATCAAACATCAGTGATTTACACACTTATTCAATTACATTTCAAAGCAAACATCACTTTTTACTCCTTGCAAACATCAAAGTGCAAAGTGCGTATTTCTTAGGTCATCTTGACCTAAGTCTTTCCCCTTATTAAACAAACAACTTCTTATCTTGCCTGTCTGATGAGAGTGGATCTTGCAGGAGATCAAAAACTTCCCGGTAGCCGTCGGCTTCATCAGGGCTGTAGTGAAGGTCATGGGCGTCATCTCTACAGTTACCCGCTTATGATCAAACACCTTTAGCGTGTGTCCCTCAAATTGGATGCTGTGGATCTCTGGGCTTGAGCCAAGACCAATAAGATGCCAGGACACCACTGGACTTTTCTGGCACACGGTTAGACCTGATGAAACAACAATAACAGAATACATTTGAGAATTATTTGAGTTCTTTACACTAAGTAATCAAAAAGTATAACATTGCATATTGTTCACTGTGTAAATTAAATACATATCTCTTTTTATTAAACTTACAAAAGTGATTTAGTCAAGAGCAGTGATAGGTTTTTCTTGCTTTTGTTGTTTAATTAAGATGAATGACAGACTATTGATACCCCTGACACTGTAAAGCGCTTTGAGTGTCTAGAAAAGCGCTATATAAATGTAACAAATTATTATTATTATTATTACTATTGAATATTAGACTGCTGTCATTTTAAGAGCTGCCTGGATCCGATACATTACATGTTATGTTACACGTGTTTTTTTTTTTTCTCAGCTGTTTGCTTTCACTTAAGACCTAAATTACTGTGTTTACAAGAATACTTGCAAAGACAGGCATTTTGACACATGAATGTGTGTATTTACCCATTCAAGGCCTATAAAGCGGCTAAAATAACTTCAGTACTCTCACGCTCTATGAGCACCGTCTTCATGTGCATGCGCTCAGAAACAGCTGCTGATTGTTTCAATAGCTAAAAATCATGTTTTTAAACTGCAATGCTTAAAAATGCATGCAAACGATAGGTTTTTATGACCATGTCTCAAAGCAATGCCACATGACCATATAACCGCGATAGAGACGATAGTCCAAAATCTCTACCCGCTGACAAATTTCTACTGGTTAATTGTGTCTACCAGTATATCACCCATCCCTTTTTCAATTTTTTCCAATCAATAAAGCCTACTCTAAAATGTATTCTGTAAAGTGAAAAATCACATTTTCAACACTGTAATTATTTTCTAGGTTTTGTGAGGCTGATCGCACCTGGTAATGTTGAGTTGATGTATCCATTGATGGTGTGGAACTGGGTTGGACTGGATGTTTTCTTCAGTTTGTCTGCTCGGCCCACTTCCCGGTACCAACTTTTACTCTCATCAAAGACAGCAAGAAGCAAAACGAACTCCGGAGCCTTCCGCTGTCTCTCCTCGGTCAGAGCCTCTGAGATGTTAAAGGATGTGTCAAATATGTCATTGAGATTTTACTTGATATTTATGACAAATCCCACTGAGTCACACCTGTTTTACAGATCAGGAGAGTCCCGACGAGTCCGCTGTTGAGGTCTCGGACGATGTCCACCTGTGATGAGTAAATGTAGGTGAGACAGTCTGGATCTGATGTGGTTGGTCCGGAGTTGGGGGAAATGTCCCACACGTACTTGTAGTAACCACCAGGAGGCACTGCATCATCCACTCGCTCCTGAACAGAGCTGGAGTCCTCGTACCCCGCGCCTGCCATTGAAAAGCAGAAGGATGTTGAGGTTTATCTTTACACATTATGGGTTTTCAAACACATCAGGATATTGCTGTACATCTCAGGATATTGCTTTCGTTTTGTTGGGTAAGCCCGAACTTACTATATGCTGGTTTATGAGAAATCACATGTATTAGATGCACTATATGGAATGTATTAGTATTTCCAGTGTTACAAAACAAATACAGAATTCCAAAACAAGTCTATAATGATGTTTTTGAATTGTCTAAAGTTGGACCATGTACTGTAGAATTAAAGGGATAGTTCACTCAAACATTAAAATGCTTTCTGACCCTGCATAGACAGCAACAGAACTACCATGTTCAAGGTCCAGAAAGGTCGTAAGGACATTGTTAAAATAGTCCAATACTTTTTGTGTGCAAAGAAAACAAAAATAATGACTTTATTCAACAATTTCTTCTCTTCCGTTTCAGTCTTTGACATGCGTTCACGACATTACCACTGACCTGATGTCACATGGACTATTTTAATGATGTTCTTACTACCTTTCTGGGCCTTGAACGCGTCAGTTGCGTTGCCATCTATGCAGGATCAGAAAGCCCTCTTAATATCTTAATTTGTGTTCCAAAGATGAATAAAGTTTTCAAACCACATGAGGGTAAGTAATTAATGACAGAATGTTCATTTTTGGGTGAACTATCCCTTTAAATTATATAAATAAATTATATACATTCCAAAAAATCTTTGGTTCCCCAAAATGTTTCAATGAGCAATTCTTTAAAGAACCACTTTTAGAGCATTTTCATAATCTAAAGAACCTTTTTACACTATAAATAACCTTTTTTGGAATCGAAAGATATACTGAATTACAATTAGATGAATGCAAATTCCATTCTGTTAGATTTACCTTCCGATTGTTTCCAGTATGGAATGCCGATGGGAGAAATACTGAACGATTGTGATGCAAAGTTTTTGAAATGCACCACAACCCTGTCGTTCACCATTGTTCTGATAGTGGGACCTTGAATACCTGAAAAAAAAAATGTAATTAATTTTAAACTTCTCCATGTTTTTTTTTTTTTTTTTTCCTATGAGGTAGAGATTTTTAAGTTTATACTGACCAGCCCATGGAGGTTTGGACTTTGGTGTTGTAAAAGTGGAATCAGTGTATTCCGTATATACAGCCTTGATGTATTTCTGGACACCAGATGCAAATTTCCTGTTAGGAATTATGATGCTGTTACTAGACATATGTACAATATAGTGCAATGGAACATAATACAAAGCAGCTTTATTAAAGGGAACCATGGGTATTAAAACTTGTATGGTTTGATATAACATAAATGATGTCTCTTACTGAAATATGTAGTGGAAAACCCATGAAAGATTTATGTTATTTAAAAAATCCACATCGTTTTATACATATTTTGGACTATTGGGGTGCCATTTTGATCATGTAAATTGTTGCACTCAGTGAGCTACTGCCGATACCAGTTGCTATCTTTACCACAACACAACGATGGATATAAACATACACTCTTTAATATAAAAAGTGCTTTGAAAGGTTCTTCACAGCAATGCAAGAAGGACCATTTTTGGTTCCACAAAGAACCATTCAGTCAAGCCTTTTTATAATCTGAAGAACCTTCTTTCGCCACAAAGAACCTTTTGTGAAACAGAATTTTTTTTCATATGTTAAAGGTTCTTAATAGAAAATTTAGACAAAGAAGGTTGTTTTATGGCATTGTGAAGCACCTTTATTTTGAAGAGTGTAGGCTTAAACCAAATGTCGCACCATCAACTTTACAAACAAACAGTCTAAATTGCTCTGGATATTGCGTGAAATCCATGCTGAAAAATTTCTCCAGTGGCTGCAGCGTCATGGCAAGCATCAACATGAAATATGTAGAAAACCCACTAAATATTTACATTATTTGAAAATTCCACATTGTTTTATACATAAAACTGGTGCTACCTGTTGCTATTTTTACCACTTACATTGTTTGTAAGCTCTTTCAGTAGCTGTGGTCAACTAAAAGCCTCAAAGGCATCAGGGCTAAAGTGGAGAGAACAAAGATGCTGGTCTTTAGGAAGTTTTATTCATCCACAGGCATCTTCCTATTCGTTTCTCCACTTCTTTTCTCCACTTCACTGGGAAAGCAATGAAGACTTACATCGCCTTCTCTTATTGCCCTTTGACTGAAAATTACAACCAAAAAAACGCACAATGTGTCATCGTATCAGTATTTTATTTTCCATGTTGCTTATTCCGAGTTGCGGTAAAAATAGCAACAGGTTGCACCAGTAGTCCAAAATATGTATAAAACAATGTGGACTTTTTAAACAAATTATATAAATATTTAATAGGTTTTCTACATATTTCAGTAAGAGACCGCATTTACATTATATTAAGCCATACAAGTCCTACAAAACTAGGATTAGCAATTCATTGCTAAATATTTAAAGGAATAGTTCACCCAAAAATGGAAATAAAATGTACTCACCCTCAGGTCATTCAAGATAAAGAGTTTGTTTCTTCTTCAGAACAGATTTGGGCAAGTTTAATATTGCATCACTTGCTTGCTAATAGATCCTTCGGCAGTGAATGGGTGCCATCAGAATGAGGAATGAAACTCCAAACATCAGAATAATCCACAAGTAATCCACACTTGTGGATTATTGTGACTCTTTGGATTCATTTGGGCCAAAGGTGACAATTTAAAGTTAAAAAACACGTCTTGATTGACTGGATTGGTGTGGATTATTTGTGAATTATTGTGATGTTCTTATCAGCTGTTTGGACTCTCATTCTGACGGCACCCATTCACAGCAGAGGATCCATTGGTGAGCAAGAGATGTAATGCTACATTTCTCCAAACTCGTCCATATCTTGGATGACCTGATGGTATACATTTTCAGCTTTTTTTTTATTTTTATTTTTGGCTGAACTTTTCTTTTAATAATTACACATTGTGTTATCAAATTTTAGTACAACTTATAACAGAACATTTTGTCTTATAAAGCATTATGCATGGCTGCAAGAAACATGCTTATTCAGCAAATGATCTGCTGCGGTTTTACACTAATGGGTGTGAACTGTTATCACGCTCTGTTCTGTAAACACCAAATCAAAGCATGTTTGTTGTGACCGCATGTTCACTATTTATGATCTGAAAATCACTATGAGAATATGTTCTATATAAATAACAGGCATGCTTCTGATCACTAAAACAATCAATCAAACTCTGCATGCCACTTCTGTATCTAATTGCAAACTGTTCAACATTTGTTACGCTCTGTTTAACTATACAACTTGGAAGCATAATTGAAATTTGGACAGCCCTCAAAGTTTTTTTTTTTTTTTTTGTTGGACTGAGTCCATGTCAACTACTGAAAAGACCAAACACTTTCTCAAAGCTGTTTCCTGTCTATAATAACTAACCGATGAAATTATGCTTGATGGTCAGATTTCAGTTTGCTCTGATAAAACACTACTGTTTGAACACAGTAGTGTTTTGAGATCACTGTGTAGCAAAATTTCATAATAAAAGACATCTTTTATGTGTAACAATAACTGAAAAGTATGTATGTTATGTGTGTGTAATAATAAGAGTGCCCACCTCTGGTTTGCAGTAGGATCTGCTGTGTCTGTGAACACATATTCCCACTTAGTTTCAACCGCTGCGATGAAGAACTCCAAAGTCTTTGCCAGGACACAGGAGGACTTCAGACACACCGTGAGGGAGAGGAGGAACAGCACGACCTTCATCACTGGAGCACAAGTTCAATTCTCTGACTGAATGTGATGCTGAGATGCTGTCAGGACATATTTAACTGCACAGGAAAAGTGTTCAAGGAGGAGCCAAAAAGAGTGAGACAGAGAGAGAGCTTTCATGATAATCATGAGTAATGATGAGTGTTTGAGTCATAGAAAGAATGAAGCATGAAAGAAAGGATGAAAGTTTGCTGGGGGCACTACTTTGCAAATAGTATTTTTAGCTCTTTTTTTCTGAAAAGCAGATGCTTTGAGCAATAGTAATAGGTGCTTGTCCTAAAGTCCTAAACATTTACACTTAATGTTTAATTGCAATACCTACTATTTAAAGCACAGGCTCTTCCTGAACTAGAAACAAAATGGGATAAATGGCCAAAAAAAGAACCCAACTATATGCTGTGTTTTCTATCAATGCTGTGCTTTTTTTTTTGACTAAAACAACTCCAACATAGACAAATGTGACCCTGGACCACAAAACCAGTCTTAAGTAGCATGGGTATATTTGTAGCAATAGCCAATAATATGGATCAGAATTATCACATTTTTTTTCATTAGGATATTAAGTAAAGATTATATTCCATGAACATATTTTGTACATTTTCTACCACAAATATATCAAAACTTAATTTTTGATTAGTAATATGCATCGCTAAGAACTTCATTTGGACAACTTTAAAGGCGATTTCCTCAGTATTTAGATTTTTTTTTTTTGCACCCTTAGAATCCAGATTTTCAAATAGTTCAGCCAAATACTGTCCTATCAATGGAAAGCTTATTTATTCAGCTTTCAGATGACATAAATAGACCCTTGTGACATATTTTGTGGTTCAGGGTCACATTAATTCTAAATAAAGAATAGCTATTCGATCAATTAAATATATATTTTAAATGAAATGAAACATCTAAACATTCCCAAACTCTCAGAGATATCGCTGATAAAAACTGACAGAAATAGCATAAAGATGTAGTATAAAGTAATGTACCCTGGTTAAAACAACAACAAAAGTTTTTGAAAGCTTCTTACACGTTTGTAAGAAGGTATTATCACCAAAGGTATTATAACCATAGTACATTTCTTTTTTTTTAAACATCTGACTAAACATTACCAATATATATATATACTATATATCAAATATACATATATATATACATATATATATATATATATATATATATATATATATATATATATATATATATTAAATAATAGTATCTTGTTTTTCTCATAAGAGAAAAAAATTGTAAATTTGATGGCCACAATTTGAAAGTCTCGTCTCCTCTAGCTATTTTTAGCTGTACAAAACAGCTTGTTTTGCTGCTTGATATTGCAAATTAGTGTGTCTTACCATATAATTTTAATGTATTATCTTAATTATGAACACTAGTTTGTAGTGCAAACTAATTCTTCTTGTTATTTATATGAATCGGAAGTCTCACCCATAGGCTTACTTCAGCGCTGAAGAATAAGGTGGTGGTCGTTTGTAAACTTAAATAATTTTTTACTTAAAATGTCAAACTACTCTTCGTCTCTTTCTTAACCCATGTGGACTGTTTAATTATAACATGACTACTAATTACTTTTTACATATCCATACGACGATGAACAAGATCAGGGTTGCCAAGTTTTCACAACAAAACGCGCCCAATTGCTACTCAAAACTAGCCCAAAAGCATGTTTCAAGGGGAATCCCCCTGATAAAATCACGTTCCAGGAGGTAAAATACCAATTACGATGGGTTCCACTAGTAAAATTAGCATTCCGAGGATTATTGGGGTCGCTTCAATTGAACAAGATTGACAATTCACCACGTTACTGACGCGGAGAGATACTATTTCAGGTGTGAACCGCATCACCCAAATGATATTGAGTAGTGATATCATCATTAGAAAACAGCAAAAAGACACTAATCTGTGTAGTCCCGGTTAATTCTGAGTCAGTCATACGGTGACAAATTGCGCGGAAGAGTGGACTCAACAGCGCATTTGCTTTTCCAATTTAATGTAATTTAATCTGTATAAGTAGTTGTACATTTAGGCTATAAAATGAGTCATAAAGAAAGACTGCATTTAAAGGATCACTAATGTCAGGCATCCGCTTTCTGTTTTCTCTTGTGTAATTAGGAAGCATTGGTTTTCAGTGTCAAGAAGTCGTTCTAGATCCGCCAAAAAAGAAGACCTGAACATCCTACAGTTAGCAGGCATCGTCTGTAAGGAAAGGAATCACATTGAAAGGTAACACCGACATCTAGTGGAGATTACGCGCACGTAATACCATAAAATACCACATAATACCATGGTACTTTAAATAGGCTACAGTAAACTTCGTCATTAACGTTACCCATGTATAGATTGCAGTATGGTATCAATAAAGTACTGTTTTTGTAGATTTTAATAGAATTGCGTTATTATTTTTAATCGCCCTCAAGCCCCACCTGTCCTAGACGAACGCAGGGTGCCGCGACGAGGTGGCCGAGTGGTTAAGGCGATGGACTGCTAATCCATTGTGCTCTGCACGCGTGGGTTCGAATCCCATCCTCGTCGGTTAGTGATTTTTCACTCTTGAAAAACATTTAGATATGAGGGTTTTTTGGTGAAATCTGTTTAAACATTATTGCATATTATGACAAGACACTATCAGCGGTATAGGGTAAAAATGTAAACTACGGATTGGTATTCGGAGTCATTATTTTTTTCTGCTTTTATAATTTTATATATATTTTAATAATGTGTTACTCTTCATTATGAATTACAAGATGTTACAGTCCATAACAGTATACAAATTACAATAACAATATACAAACAATAGCCTATACAAAAAGTGTCTTAAATAGCTTAAAATCATGATTTCTTGTCCGAATTAGACAGTGCATTTTTTCCATCATGTATCAATGTGCAATCAAAATATTTTATTGTACGTTTCTTTTGGTAATAATTGATTTATAAAATTCCTAGAGTCATTTACCTAATTCTACAACATAATTTTTTTTATCAAAAAAAATCGTATAAAAATATGTGTCCGTAATATTTTGCTATTAAATCAGTGGAATTATCTCCCACAGCTATGTAAGATCCAGGAAATTACGTCACTTTCCTATCCCTCACTGATAAGATTTGAAGGACTAAAAGTCTATGTGGTCTCTCTGAGAAAATATTTGAATCTACAAAAGCTCTTACACCAAGAATTATTTTATATAGTGTCCAAACTTTTACCACGATATCAAAAGGAAAACTGAATTTTTCATTATTTACACTGTGTTATTTAAAGCTGTTTTACTTATGATTTCATTAGTGCCATGCGCTTTTAGCATTTATGCTAGCAAGTGGATTTTTTTGGCGAAAAATTATTAAAATTGTCAATTCTGTTATGGTCAAACTCTGTTACCAATGTAGAGTAACAATGCTGACAATACAACTCTATTACATAGGGTCAACTCTGTTTATAAACTATTTTCACCAAAAAACAAAAACAAAAAAAACACCACCAACCCCAATAAAATAGTTTAAATCTCATAAACATTATTGATTTATTTTTGCACCCTTATTATATTTCAACATTTTTTTTACTGGATATTGTATATTATACATTTTCAGATGAAAGTGGACAATTCTGTCAAGACATAGGTATTTTCCTTTTTATTTGTACGGTATGCATAGGTGAAATATAAGTTTCAAGTGTTGGAAGGTAAGGACTGTTTGTCTAATGAAACAAAAAGGATTTTTCTGTTATGATTTATTGTAATTTCTACACATTGCCTAATTTCTCTGTAACAGAGTTGACAAAAAATACCATAAATACATTTGTTTTTTCATTAAAAGTAAAAAAAGGAAGTAACTTGTGTTTGGCAAGCACTGAATTATTAAAATTAAACATGTTTTCAATAAGACACTGAAAAAAATTATATTAGTAAACAGTTTTTCCTTAACTTCCTGAAATGCCAAATGTATCTACAATTATAGAATCACCCATGTATCGAAAATATCTCATTACAGTTACTCAGTTATTAATCACAGTACATTAAAAGATTCATAGTTTTCTCAAATGTCATGAGTAGATATGCAAATGATGCATTATATAATTAAATATGCATTGATTTGTGTCCACCTTATTCTTCAACACACAAATAAGCATATGGGCAAGAACTTGGGCTCATTAGCCGCTATAGGAAAATAAGGAGAAGAATAACAACATGCAGTAAACGGTAAAACTGTGTGCAATACAAACCAGTGTGTTCATAATAATATAATACATTAAAATAATATGGTAAGACATGCCAATAATAGGCTAAAAATAGCTGGACACAGATGAAACCGAAAGCCACACCCATAAAATGTACAAATAAACTCAGTCTTACAGAAGGCCAGGTTTAACTTTTTTTAAATTTTGTTGACAGATTTTAGTTTAGAGGTTTTTTGCAAAGTTTTAACATGTTTTTAGGAATTAAATGTTATATAAAATCAGTGATATGAACAACCCACTCTGTGAAAACCTTTAGATTGTAGATAGGACTAAAACTACAAAGTCTGGTGTATGTAAATGATATTAAAGTGGAGATTTATGACACACTAAATGAGAAACAAATACTCTAAAGAAATTGGAATTCAATTTTTTTTTTGTAGCTGAAACCTACAGATGCAAATAGCTGAAGTATAATAAAATAAGCAGTAAAGTGTGTATTTTGGTTGTCTTTTTTCCACTAATCTGAAAGGCATGTAATTCAATTACTCCAAAACTTATAGTATCTTCTGGAAAAAATGGGAAAAAAATATTTTAAATCTTTAGATTTGTTTCTGATACATTCTGCAGCAAATGAAGCAGCAAATTATGCTACATGGTTGTGACTTTTTTAATCCGTTGGCCATTAAAAAATAAATTCAATATTTCCCACCCAATGCCTTGTTTTTAATAGGAAATAAGCCAGCATTATGTATTTACATATGCAGCGCATTTCTGTGTGAAGAACGAGGTGAGACAGATCTAAGTAAAACCATCTGTGTATTTTGAATCACAAAAAAACAAATACAATGTGACAATTTTTTTCCTTAATGTTCACAAATTTGCACAAAAAAAGACATTTATACAATTCAGTGCTTAATCTTAAGCAATTGTACATCATAATTTTTTTAAAAAATTAAGAAAACTTATCATATGACCAAAAAATAAAACAAAATATGTTTTTCCTTGGATCTCATTTTTTCCCCCAAAGGTTCTAAAAGAATACAAAAGGCATAAAATCCTTCTTAATAACAGGACGTCCAGTTATCAAAAATAGAAAAACAAAACGACAACAAAACTAAATATTTCTCAAAATGTACCTCCTTATAAAAAATACAACATATAAATGCTGACGTACATACATATGAACACACATGATCCACAAAGCAGGGACGAAGCATGCATTCAGTTTAAATCATAATTTCAGCCAACACTGTGGGATTGAAAAGTCTCAAGGGCCATTACATCCATTATGTGCTGTTGAGTCCATGAGTTTCATCACTACTGAGCCGTTTCTCCTTGGAAGACTTCTTTTTCTAGACAATAAAAGAGCAATACAAGTAATTTACTTATAGAAAAATCAATCTTACTTAGGTTTATTATCATACAGGGTTTCTACAGGTTTCATGACGATAAAGACTTTGTAAAACCAAGTAAAAAACATTTACACAACACAATGAGTTTTAGTAACACTTCACCGCTTGAAAACACAACTTCCAACTGATCTCTATTACTTAAAAAAAATTAGCAAATTAATAGCTCACGACTTAAATGCTCACAACTACTAGAATATGGAAATAAATTTTACTGTACCTTCTGATCAAAGGTGTTTTTTTGTTCCATAATTCAAAGGGAAAACAAGTTTTCATACCGATATTTGATACTGGCTGATGTTCATGTTCTAACAATAAACTCACTTGATTAAGTTAAATTTCTCAAAAAACAAGACTTAATTTCTTCATTTTGCACCTCAAGTAAGTGTATTTTAGTTCATTTCCAGAACAAAAATTTACAGGTAATGTACTCACCTCCTTGTCATCCAAAATGCTCGTGTCTTTCTTTTTTCAGTCGTAAAGAAATTATTTGTTTTTAATGTTTTAATGTTTTTAGAGGAAAACATTTCAGGATTTCTCTCCATATAATGGACTTCTATGGTGCCTGCGAGTTTAAACTTCCAAAATGCAAACGATCCCAGCCAAAGAAGAAAGGTCTTATCTAGCAAAACGACATTTTATATAAAAAAAAGAAAGAAAAAAGATATTTTATATACTTTAACCACAAATGCTTGTCCTGTCTAGCTCTGCATGTTCTCTGTGTATTCCAGTTCAACAGTTAGAGTATGTCGAAAAGCTGCCCTCTCATTTTCTCCTCCAGCTTCAAAATCATCCTTTATAGCTGTATGAACTTTTTTGTAAAGGGATTCTGATCTTCACATTTACTTTGTAAACACTGGGTTGTTACTTCTGCAGCGATGTAGAACGATTTTGAAGCTGGAGGAGAAAATGAGATGGGAGTTTTTCAACCTACCCTAACTGCTGAACTGGAATACACAGAGCTAGACAAGATGAGCATTTGAGGTTAAAAAGCTACTACCAATTATTTTTAGAAAAAGAAAATCGTTTCAGACCCTTCTTTCTTGGCTGGGATCATTTAGAGCCCTTTGAAGCTGTATTTAAATTGCATTTTGGGGCACCATAGAAGTCCACTATATGAAGACAATTCCTGAAATGTTTTTCTCAAAAATATTTTTTTTTTACGACTGAAGACAGACAGCTATGAACATCTTGGATGAGAAGGGGGTGAGTTTTAAAGGGAACCCTGTGTAAGACTTGTATGGCTTAACCCTTGTGCGTCAATTTAAAAAAAGTTTCACATAGGTTCATAGAGGACAAAAAAGTCTATGTCAAAAAAACTGTATATACAGTGGCTTGCAAAAGTATTCGGAACTTTTCCCCATTTTGTCACATTACAGCCACAAACATGAATCAGTTTTATTGGAATTCCATGTAAAAGACCAATACAAAGTGGTGTACATGTGAGAAGTGGAACGAAAATCATACATGATTCCAAACATTTTTTACAAATAAAGAGCTGAAAAGTGGGGTGTGCGCAATTATTCAGCCCCCTTTGGTCTGAGTGCAGTCAGTTGCCCATAGACATTGCCTGATGAGTGCTAATGACTAAATAGAGTGCACCTGTGTGTAATCTAATGTCAGTACAAATACAGCTGCCCTGTGACGGCCTCAGAGGTTGTCTAAGAGAATATTGGGAGCAACAACACCATGAAGTCCAAGGAACACACCAGACAGGTCAGGGATAAAGTTACTGAAAAATTTAAAGCAGGCTTAGGCTACAAAAAGATTTCCCAAGCCTTGAACATCCCACGGAGCACTGTTCAAGCGATCATTCAGAAATGGAAGGAGTATGGCACAACTGTAAACCTACCAAGACAAGGCCGTCCACCTAAACTCACAGGCCGAACAAGGAGAGCACTGATCAGAAATGCAGCCAAGAGGCCCATGGTGACTCTGGACGAGCTGCAGAGATCTACAGCTCAGGTGGGGGAATCTGTCCATAGGACAACTATTAGTTGGCCTTTATGGAAGAGTGGCAAGAAGAAAGCCATTGTTAAAAGAAAACCATAAGAAGTCCCGTTTGCAGTTTGCCAGAGGCCATTTGGGGGACACAGCAAATATGTGACCCTGGACCACAAAACCAGTCTTAAGTCGCTGGGGTATATTTGTAGCAATAGCCAAAAATACTTTGTATGGGTCAAAATTATAGATTTTTTTAAATGCCAAAAATCATTAGGAAATTATGTAAAGATCATGTTCCATGAAGATTTTTTGTAAAAATTCCTACTGTAAATATATCAAAATGTAATTTGATTAGTAATATGCATTAAGAACTTAATTTGGACAACTTTAAAGGTGATTTTCTCAGTATTTAGATTTTTTTTGCACCCTCAGATTCCAGGTTTTCAAACAGTTTTATCTCGGCCAAATTTTGTCCTATCCTAACAAACCATACATCAATAGAAAGCTTATTAATTAAGCTTTCATATGAGGTATACATCTAAGTTTTGTAAAATTTAACCTTATGACTGGTTTTGTGGTCCAGGGTCACATATGTGGAAGAAGGTGCTCTGGTCAGATGAGACCAAAATGTAACGCTATGTGTGGCGGAAAACTAACACTGCACATCACTCTGAACACACCATCCCCACTGTCAAATATGGTGGTGGCAGCATCATGCTCTGGGGGTGCTTCTCTTCAGCAGGGACAGGGAAGCTGGTCAGAGTTGATGGGAAGATGGATGGAGCCAAATACAGGGCAATCTTGGAAGAAAACCTCTTGGAGTCTGCAAAAGACTTGAGACTGGGGCGGAGGTTCACCTCCCAGCAGGACAACGACCCTATGAATTTCAGTCTCTAGATGTGCAAAGCTGGTAGAGACATACCCTTAAAGACTGGCAGCTGTAATTGCAGCAAAAGGTGGTTCTACAAAGTATTGACTCAGGGGGCTGAATAATTACGCACACCCCACTTTTCAGTTCTTTATTTGTAAAAAATGTTTGGAATCATGTATAATTTTCGTTCCACTTCTCACGTGTACACCACTTTGTATTGGTCTTTCACGTGGAATTCCAATAAAATTGATTCAGGCTGTAATGTGACAAAATGGGGAAAAGTTCAAGGGGGCCGAATACTTTTGCAAGCCACTGTATTTCAAAAACTTGAAACTTGGGAGTACAGACTTAAGTTTGGTCTTTTCATTTTGAAGCCTTGGCAACAGAATGAAAGCCTATTAACAAATATTGCATAATTTTATAGTTAAATGGCCCTGGGATTGAAAATGGCAGTTTTAATGGGTTTCAATGAGGACATTCTTGTCCTTAAGGTCCTGAGACCTAGTGTAAAATAGATTTACTAAAGGAAATGAGGGTAAAATATTAAAATTCCAATAAACTACACACCTGTGCCAAAATGTATGCAGTTGCAGGGCTTGACATTAAGCTTTGGCATGTGCTTGTCCTTCGGACAAGTAAATTAGACATTCACTTGTCCGAGTGAAAAATGTACTTGTCCGGGGCAAAAAAAATTCCTTTTTTGCTGTAAATTAATCCAATTTGAAGCAATAGTCTCATCACTACTCTATAAGGTCTTACTTTAATCTAAATATTTTTGATATTTGCCTTAAATTGATTTTTTAGGACACTTTAACTTTATTTTCCTGACCTTACTAACTGTATGTGTCATCATTCACATCCAATTCTTAAATTTTATCAGTACATTAAATTAGAATAACTAGACTCTGTATGGTTACACAAATTAAATCATTATCAACAAACTCCATCTTTCCACTGCACAGGAAAAACCCAGGCTGCAAACGAAAATGACATTTAATTGTATTTACTTAGACTGTTTAATGAAGATAAGAGCTTCCAAAAAATGCATTTACACAGTAAATTTGCAAATACATAAATAATGTTATAAGATTAATTTTACTTTTTTAAAACATATAACTCCTTGTGGGGAAAATCGACAGTGCGATATTTGGTTTAAGTCTACGCTTACATCCATTGCCACCTGTAAGCTCTAAGTAACTGTGGTCATCAGTATTTTATTTTATTTGTGTTGCAGTAAAAACAGCAACAGGTAGCACCAGTAGCTCACAAGTGCAACTATTTCACGTCATAATGGCGCCCCCTATAGTATAAAATATGTATAAAACTATGTGTTTTTTTTTTAAATAACGTAAATCTTTCATGGGTTTACATCATTTACGTTATATTAAGCCACACATTATTTTTAAACATGCAATAAATCCACTAATTTTACCTTTTTGTGCACTACCACCTCCTCAACTGGAGCAGATACAGAAAGATCATCAGGGATTATCTCCTCTGCTTCTTCTTCTCTCTCCTTCTCTTTCTTCTTCTCTGTACATCATTTCAGCATGAAAGGGAACACAAGCAAACAAAAATTGTGGTAAACATACAATAAAAGCCACAAGCCAAGATATACATACATTTAAATCACTCACTCACTCTTTTTCTTCCGGCTTATTTCTAAAGGAGCGGATGCTTCTTCTTCTACAACTGCTGGTTGAAGATCATCTGTATTTTCACCCTCCTTGCTTTTCTTCTTCTTGTCTTTCTTGGCCTTCTTGGGCTCTGGCGTGGCCTCCTCCGCTGCTGGGACGTCACAAGCTTCTTCCCTTGTGTGTTTTCTCTTTTTGGAAGGAGTCTCTTGATCTTGATTAGAGGTTTCCTCATTTTCCAAACCAACACCATCTAAATTATTCACTTGTGATTTACTACTTTTTAACGGCGTTTCTGAAGGAACGTCATTCTGGATCTCCATGTCAGCAGCAACAATCACTTTACTTTTTTTCAAAATGCTCTTTAAAGACTTAGACTGCAGGAGACCTGCATCTGACGTGACCGTTTTGAGCTTCTTACTGGCTGTGTCCACCTCACCAGGTTCTTCTGTGCTTTTTACTTTCTTAGCTTTATCTTTTTTAGATTGAGATTCAGGCTCAACTGTTTCAGAATGGCTTTTATTGGCCTTAAGTTTGGCTTTTTCAGATGAAGAGTCAGGTTTCACAGATTCTACAGAGACATCAGCTTTCTCAGATGTCGTTTCTTGGTCAATCTCAGAAGGACCTTCTGTTTTCTTAGCTTTAACCTTCTTAGAAGGAGTCTCATCAGAAACAGGCTCTTCAATACTTTTAGACTTCTTGTTTTTCACTTTCTTAGATGGCGTCTCTGATTGGTCAGAGGTGAGGTCGGTTTCTAGCAGTTTGCTAGCAGCTTTCTTAACCTTTTTAATGTTTGAGGGACTATTGTCAGTTTCAACATCATTGGCTTCAGACTGGCCTTTCTTTTTTTTAGGCTTTTTAGATGGCGTTTCAGTGCTGCTGCTTTCTGAGGTACCATTATCATTCCTATTTGCTTCAAATTGGGCTAAAAAATCTTTAAAATGAACTTTTTTAGGAGTTCCTTTGGCTTCTGAATCTGATACACCAACCTCTTTAGTTGTTGTCAATGGGGTTTCCAAAAGTCCATTAATTTCATGATTTGTTTCTGGTTTATCAGTCTCATCCTGAACAGATGAGTTAGTAGTTTTACCTTTAGTTCTTTTAGGGGACTTAACTACATCAAGACCTGAGGTACTACTATTTTTTTTATTCCTAGACTTTTTGGGTGGTGTTTTAACTTCATGATGTTCAGAAACTACTGCAGTGTCTTTGCCTTTTGACTTTTTTGTAGGAGTTTCAGATTCATCGGTCATTACAGGAATGTTTTCAGGATTGTCAGTCGCTTTTTTTGCCAGTGTTTTGGACTTTCCCTTCCTGGCTGGGGTTCCTTCCTTTTTAGCTCTTGCCGGCCGTTTTGTCGTTCTTCGTTTTGCTGAAGGGACAGGTAAGGGGACAGGAGATTCATCCAAGGTCGAGAGAATGTCCATCTTTGCTCGATCAGCATCTGGTAACAACAGACAAACTTCTGTAATCTTATTTCATGTTGAATCTTATGTAAACACATCAAATCAAAATGGAGTGGAAAGAACAAACTGCTGTCCCTCAATCAAAAAACAATTCAAATCTTAGATGTTTACTAAGATCCTTCTATTATCTATTGAAACCCACAATAATATTTAAAATATCAGTAAGCGTAATATATATAAAATCATCATTTATTGGGTACTTTCTATTGGGAGGGGGCTGTCCTGAACCCCAACCCCTAAATTTCAACACACATTTTTAGTATTTCAGTATGTTTTAGTGAGTTCAAATTCTATAATGTGATGTGGTTACTACCAAAACATTGACTGAAACGACCAAAACACTGGATATTTGGTCAAAATAAAGATGCTATAATAGTGTTTGGTTCAATGTATAGTCAAACTAATGAATCCTTGAGTTTGAAATCAGTATGATCAACTTTTTGCCTTTTACAAAGAAAGACTGGATGTTTAATAAAATAGTAAAAAATATATATTTACAAGGTAGATGTAAAGAAAATCTTCTAGGTCAATATAACCCTTTTTATCAAATTATATATTACTGTGTTTAAGTAGTGACAATTTTGGGGAGAAGACAATTTTTTAGGGCTGCAACAACTAATCGGTAAAATCGATTATTATCGATAATGAAATTCGTCGACAACGATTCTCATTATCGATTAATCGGGTCCGCCCACAGTGCACGTACAACTTCAGAGGATCACGTCAAATTACAGCACTGAATGACGCATTTCTATAGAGAAAATGCATCTAAAAATAGTGGAGGATGCTGCAGGAGAGTTACGTGATCCAAGCTGCCCAAAACATGAGAATTGCTTATTTTAAACTTGAAGCTTATAGCGTAATGGCTTGCCCTGTGAGGCGCTTTGAGATCCGTTTGCATCCTCAGCATGAGCACTTTCAGTTTACGGTCATATCCTTATCTGTAAATGTCACAAATTCACACAAGCATTTCCATTTATGCATAAAAGTCCATTCTGGCAGTCTGGGTTAAGTTTAAATCTTTACTGAATGAGCGACAGACAGGAACACAGAACACAGACTGGGAGACAATTAATACTCATTGTGTTAAAACATCTGTCGTTGAATGTTAAATTTAGATTTAAATACAACATGTAGTGCACATACCTATTTATGGAGGGTAGGAACTGTAGGGCTGTGACGGTGGCAGATTTTTACCACCGCCGGTGGTGCGGTGTTTTATAGATAAATAAATGAGGCTCAAACGTTATTCACAAACGTACGTGTTTATTTGAGCAATTCCGTCGGTGAACAAGCAGCCTACAAATCGCTAAAATTACAATACATAAAATAAACGAAATAATGCATTTAAATATGAAAGTAGCCTAAATAAGTGTTAAATAGGCTACTGAACAAACATTCGTTGCAAAAATTCCTAACAACCTCGACAGCTGATCAGAATTACTGACCGAGTTCTTTTTCTCTTCCCCATTGCACAGCTGCTGTTTTTAATAGCAAAGTAATTACATTTATTTTCGTTTCTTTAGTTTATAAAGTTAATTTAAAAATATATTTGGAACACGTTTTGTTTGTGAAATTCAAGTTTTCGTTTTTTAAAGTAACGACCAAACGGTCAGCGGCAAATAGATCAATTTAGCCTTCTCAAGTCATCACGATTTACATTAAAATCCTTAGATATAAAAAAAAAACTTAAAGCATATCACAATATTAGTTTAATCGTTTAACCTAGATAAATGTATCTACTAATAGGCGAATATCCAATCATGTGTGCGGAGAGTGAAAGCTTTTGCAGGACATGGTGCCGCCAGCACTATGTGAAACTTCATTTTTGCTCATAAAATGTAAGAGTAATAAATTGACTTTAAATTATAACTTCACTACTATAAAACGAAATAATTCAAATCGAAAACAAAACTCTTTCATTAGCTATAGGCCTAATCCATAAAGATGCATTTAGGCTTTAAAAGCGCGTCCAGTGAGCAGATGGCGAGTTAGGATCGTCAACTTCATCTTTGCGACACTAACTTAGAAAATACTAGTTTATTAATCAATAATTTGAATATCTCCTTACTTTTCCCGAGCACATTCATGGTAATGACTTTAGCTGGGGCTTTGCGGCCAGTTTAAGCTTACTGTGTGCATCTGAACGCGGAACTCTGCTGAAGGCACTTGCGCTCGCTGCTGCTGCTGCTGCTGGGACACTAAACACCGCCACGGCAGAATAAACAGCAGAAACACTGTATTTTATGCTTGTTAGTGTGTTTTTCTTCAGATATTTGTATTTTATCTTTATTATGACAGGTGAATTGTTGTAAATTGTTAAGCAAAGTAAATTGTGTTTTCATAGCATTCAGAATGTGAAATAGTGTGATTTTGAAAAAAATAAAATGGGAAATTAAGCCAACTAATCATTTAGTCGAAAAAAATAATCGCCAACTAATCAATTATCAAAATAATCGTTAGTTGCAGCCCTACAATTATTTTGCATATCTTTTGCATACATACATAAAACATTTTTTCAAGACATTTCCAACTCTGACTTTGAGACCAATTCTGAACTTCTGTTTTAAATAAATGCTGTTCTTTTGAAGTTTCTATTCATCTCAAAATCCTGAGGAAACCACAGGTTCCACAAAATATGAAGCAGCAGTTTTCAATATTGATAATTATGATATGAAAATAAACCAATTTAATTTCATGTCACATGATCCTTCAGAAATCATTCTAATATGCTGATATGCATAGAAAAAAAAACTGTGATAAAGCACACCCCTGTGTTCTATTATGCATTTTTACAGTTTGCCTCACCTGATATTTGAAAAACCATGTTCTTCCACTTCTCCACATCTAAACTAGAGTCTGAATCGGAATCGTTCCCTGGATTGGCCTCAGAGGTGGACTTTTTTCTTTTCCTTGGTTTCGTCACAGTTTCTTTTTGCTTCTGTTTCTGTGAAGTGGAATTTGTGATGCATATGTCAGGTGACTTTTGTATGGTGGGTCAGTTAAGTTTGGATTAAAAATTTTGGTCAGTTTATATCAAATACCGTCGCTTTTTTCGCCAACCCAGAAGTCTTCGTGTTGTTCACAGACTTTTTTGGACTAACTATTTTCCATACAAAAAAACAAAAAAACAAAAAAAAATTAAATAACATATAGCAACTTTAACTTAGGGTTAAAATCACAGTTCTTCCTTTTTAAAAGAACATTTATCCCAAAATTTACTAAAAATGTTTTCACCCTCAGGCTATCCAAGATACAGGTAAATTTGAGCTTACATTACTTGCTCACCAATGGATCATCTGTAGTGAATGGGTGCCGTCAGAATGAGAGACCAAACAGCTGATAAAAACATCAGAATAATCCACAAATAATCCACACCAATCCAGTCAATCAAGATGTGTTTTTTAACTTTAAATTGTCACCTTTGGCCCAAATGAATCCAAAGAGTCACAATAATCCACAAGTGTGGATTACTTGTGGATTATTCTGATGTTTTTATCAGCTGTTTGGAGTTTCATTCCTCATTCTGACGGCACCCATTCACTGCATAGAATCCATTGGCGAGCAAGTGACGTAATGCTACACTTCTCCAAATCTGTTCCCATAAAGAAACAAACTCATTTACATCTTTAATGGCCTGAGGATGAGTACAAATCAATTGTCAACTCCTCATAAATGTGACCCTGGAACACAAAACCAGTCTTAAGTAGCACTAGCACAGGTATATTTGTAGCAATAGCCAAAAATACATTGTATGGGTCAAAATTATACATTTTTCTTTTATGCCAAAAATCATTAGGATAATAAGTAAAGATCATGCTTCAAACGGAGTATACCTCCTACAGTACATTTCCTACCATAAATATATCAAAACTTAATTTTTGATTAGTAATATGCATCGCTAAAAACTTAATTTGGACAACAAGGTGATTTTCTCAATATTTAGATTTTTTTTTGCACCCTCAGATTCCAGATTTTCAAATAGTTGTATCTCTGTCAAATATTGTCCTATTATAACAAACCATACATCAATGTGCATATATGTAACTGTATATACAGCATCTCACAAAAGTGAGTACACCCCTCACATTTCAGCAACCATTTTAGTGTATCTTCTCAAGGGACAATACTATAGAAATGAAACTTAGATAAATAGAGTAGTCAATGTGCAGCTTGTATAGCAGTATAGATTTACTGCCCTCTGAAACATAACTCAACATACAGCCATCATTGTCAAAACAACTGACAACAAAAGTGAGCACACCCTAAGTGAACTTGTCCAAAGTGTCAATATGTTGTGTTAGCCCCATTGTTATGCTGGACACCACCTGAGCCAAATAAGTTTATTTTAGTCTCATTAGACCACAGGACATGGTTCCGGGAATTCATGCTCTTGGACAGGTTGTCTTCAGCAAACTGTTTGCGGGCTTTATTGTGAGCCAGCTTCAGAAGAAACTTCCTTCTGGGAGGATGCCCATGCAAACTGACTTGTTGCAGTGTGCAGCGTATGGTCTGGGCACTGACAAGCTGACCTTTTACTTCTGCAACCTTTAAAGCAATGCGGCAGCACTCATGCATCTATTTTTTGAAGCCAGGTTCTGCACCTGACGCACAGAACGAGTGCTCAACTTCGTTGATCAACCCTTGCAAGGCCTGTTCAGAATGGAACCCATCTTGGAAAACCTCTGTATGACCCTGACCACTGTAGTGTAACTCGGTTTCAGGGTGTTACTGAAGCTCTAATAGCCTTGGCCATCTTTGTGGAGAGCAACAATTCTAATTCTCAAATCCTCAGAGAGTTCTTCGCCATGAGATGCCATGTTGAACATCCAGTGGTCAATATGAGAGAATTGTATTTAAAGCTGCTAATTTTATCTGCTCTAATACAACATACACAACTTTGTATGGTCCTGTCAGGCAGACAGAATATAAACATGATGAAAAGGACATGTGGCTTTGCATGTTTAAACAACATACTGCTGTTATTACTTAGGAAGTACTCACTTTTGTTGCCAGCTATTTTGACAGTAATGGCTGTATGTTGAGTTATTTTCAGAGGACAATAAACCTATACAAGCTGCACATTAACTACTCTAAAATATATCCAAGTTTTATTTCTATGGTATTGTCCCTTGAGAAGATATACTAAAATGGTTGCTGAAATGTGAGGGGTGTACTCACTTTTGTGAGATACTGTAAATCTCAGTTTTCGAAATATTTACACTTATAACTGGTTTTGTGGTTCACAGTCACAAATGTAACACAAAAACACTGCTCAAACACACATATAAACAATGTTAAGAATGACAACTTATTTACCAGCAGAGGGGGATGTGGTCTTAGACTTGGTTCCAGTTGAAGAGCCTTTCTTGCCCTTTGCAGTCTGAACACCTGTGGATACAAAGAGTTTTGGTGAGCAAGTGACGTAATGCTACACTTTTCCAAATCTGTTACCATAAAGAAACAAACTCATTTACATCTTTAATGGCCTGAGGGTGTATACACTATCAGCAAACTTTAAGTAACATTGTCAAATCCCATGTCAACTCCTCATAAATGTCACACAAAAACACTGCTCAAACACACATATATACATAATAATAAAATTGACAACTTATTTACCAGCTTTGGTCTTAGACTTGGTTCCAGTTGAAGAGCCTTTCTTGCCCTTTGCAGTCTGAACACCTGTGGATACAAAGAGTTTCTGTTAGTTTCTACTAATTTTAGTGATCACACCATATGAGTTTTGAATTGTCAGCTTGATTTCCATTAAAATGATTTATGTACAGTACTCAAATCTGTCCTTGAATATTATGACAAATGATATTTAGTGAAACTTAATTTGATATACATACCAGAAGGCACCAGAATATCTCCATCATCTGAACTGCACATATCACGTTGTAAAAAGAAAGAAACATTATAAGTTAGCTTGAAACTAATTTACATTTGTAGCCCAAAAACACAAGACACAAGTGCATTACCTTGCCCACTTCTTAAAGATCTCACTCAAGGATGCTTTCACTTCTTCAGTTTTAACCTGCAATTGACAGTCACATTTAATACAAACATTACGTGCATTCAGATCATTCATGTTTATGCATATCACAGTACTGAGCTCGACTGACATAGACACTAATATAACAAATAAAGCACTGACCTCAGTGTCTGTAAGTCTTATTTGGTGCTTACAGTATATCTGTGCACTATTATCAGTAACAACAAGACAAAGCTCATTTGCACTACATGCTCATGTCATACTTAACGCATACATGCAGCTTTATAGACATCGTGTACTACTGTCAGTCACCGATAGGCAGTGATTTTAGTATGCACTGAACTGATAAACACTAAAGTTACAGTAAATGCATCGGATTAGGTTCGACTGCTCTAATGCACGATTTTGAAATGCTTTATTTTGAATTCTCTTGACATGCATGCATTAATGCATACATATATTGATTTACAAGCATGCACTCGCTCTCTCACACACATGAATAAACATATCTGCACCTGGGGCGCGTGCTTTCTCAGCGCTTTGGCTGCTTTCTTGTAGCCGTTGTCCTTTAAGTGGTGATATATTAAATTGATCAGCCCGTCCTGCGAGGCGTCTGTAATATTTGAGGTCATGTTTGTGGTGGGGATGAATTAAAAACAAGCGCGAAACTTAGGAAAAACTTTGCTGCATGTTTCTATTTCCGCTACGTTCGAGCAGCAGCAACATGCGCATTCCTTCACTCTGACCCCTGAACTCTCCACTCACTGCCCGCGATGCATCGTGGGAAATGTAGTTCTTTAACGTGTGATCGGTTTTCTCGTAGATTACGAGATGTGTAAAAAAGCATGTAAATAGTTCAGTTCTACTACTACTATTGAAAATCATGTCTGCCATTTTGAAAATGTTTTTTCTTTTTCTACAGATCCTGGTGCAATTTGACATAACACTATTGTGAAGTTATTGATTTTCAATTATTAATATACAAAAATGTATAATATGGAAATGTATTTATTTATTTATTTATGTTTATTTTATTTTATAAAGTATTAAACACTAATAAGAGCTCAACTAGACCAAAACCAGCAGTGAGGGGAAATAAATGTTATATATTTGCATTTATTTTCTTTAAATTATAATAAGTATATATGTAATTATTATAATCAATTATTGTAAGTATATATGTA
>NC_133376.1:13375258-13451476 GCF_049309525.1 Garra rufa
AGAGTGAAGGAACGCGCATGTTGCTGCTGCTCGAACGTAGCGGAAATAGAAACATGCAGCAAAGTTTTTCCTAAGTTTCGCGCTTGTTTTTAATTCATCCCCACCACAAACATGACCTCAAATATTACAGACGCCTCGCAGGACGGGCTGATCAATTTAATATATCACCACTTAAAGGACAACGGCTACAAGAAAGCAGCCAAAGCGCTGAGAAAGCACGCGCCCCAGGTGCAGATATGTTTATTCATGTGTGTGAGAGAGCGAGTGCATGCTTGTAAATCAATATATGTATGCATTAATGCATGCATGTCAAGAGAATTCAAAATAAAGCATTTCAAAATCGTGCATTAGAGCAGTCGAACCTAATCCGATGCATTTACTGTAACTTTAGTGTTTATCAGTTCAGTGCATACTAAAATCACTGCCTATCGGTGACTGACAGTAGTACACGATGTCTATAAAGCTGCATGTATGCGTTAAGTATGACATGAGCATGTAGTGCAAATGAGCTTTGTCTTGTGGTTACTGATAATAGTGCACAGATATACTGTAAGCACCAAATAAGACTTACAGACACTGAGGTCAGTGCTTTATTTGTTATATTAGTGTCTATGTCAGTCGAGCTCAGTACTGTGATATGCATAAACATGAATGATCTGAATGCACGTAATGTTTGTATTAAATGTGACTGTCAATTGCAGGTTAAAACTGAAGAAGTGAAAGCATCCTTGAGTGAGATCTTTAAGAAGTGGGCAAGGTAATGCACTTGTGTCTTGTGTTTTTGGGCTACAAATGTAAATTAGTTTCAAGCTAACTTATAATGTTTCTTTCTTTTTACAACGTGATATGTGCAGCTCAGATGATGGAGATATTCCTTTGGTGCCTTCTGGTATGTACATCAAATTAAGTTTCACTAAATATCATTTGTCATAATATTCAAGGACAGATTTGAGTACTGTACATGAATCATTTTAATGGAAATCAAGCTGACAATTCAAAACTCATATGGTGTGATCACTAAAATTAGTAGAAACTAACAGAAACTCTTTGTATCACAGGTGTTCAGACTGCAAAGGGCAAGAAAGGCTCTTCAACTGGAACCAAGTCTAAGACCAAAGCTGGTAAATAAGTTGTCAATTTTATTATTATGTATATATATATATGTGTGTTTGAGCAGTGTTTTTGTGTGACATTTATGAGGAGTTGACATGGGATTTGACAATGTTACTTAAAGTTTGCTGATAGTATATACACCCTCAGGCCATTAAAGATGTAAATGAGTTTGTTTCTTTATGGTAACAGAATTGGAAAAGTGTAGCATTACGTCACTTGCTCACCAAAACTCTTTGTATCCACAGGTGTTCAGACTGCAAAGGGCAAGAAAGGCTCTTCAACTGGAACCAAGTCTAAGACCACATCCCCCTCTGCTGGTAAATAAGTTGTCATTCTTAACATTGTTTATATGTGTGTTTGAGCAGTGTTTTTGTGTTACATTTGTGACTGTGAACCACAAAACCAGTTATAAGTGTAAATATTTCGAAAACTGAGATTTACAGTATCTCACAAAAGTGAGTACACCCCTCACATTTCAGCAACCATTTTAGTATATCTTCTCAAGGGACAATACCATAGAAATAAAACTTGGATATATTTTAGAGTAGTTAATGTGCAGCTTGTATAGGTTTATTGTCCTCTGACAACATACAGCCATTACTGTCAAAATAGCTGGCAACAAAAGTGAGTACTTCCTAAGTAATAACAGCAGTATGTTGTTTAAACATGCAAAGCCACATGTCCTTTTCATCATGTTTATATTCTGTCTGCCTGACAGGACCATACAAAGTTGTGTATGTTGTATTAAAGCAGATAAAATTAGCAGCTTTAAGTACAGTTCTCTCATACTGACCACTGGATGTTCAACATGGCATCTCATGGCGAAGAACTCTCTGAGGATTTGAGAATTAGAATTGTTGCTCTCCACAAAGATGGCCAAGGCTATTAGAGCTTCAGTAACACCCTGAAACCGAGTTACACTACAGTGGTCAGGGGCATACAGAGGTTTTCCAAGATGGGTTCTATTCAGAACAGGCCTTGCAAGGGTTGATCAACGAAGTTGAGCACTCGTTCTGTGCGTCAGGTCCAGAACCTGGCTTCAAAAAACAGATACATGAGTGCTGCCGCATTGCTTTAAAGGTTGCAGAAGTAAAAGGTCAGCTTGTCAGTGCCCAGACCATACGCTGCACACTGCAACAAGTCAGTTTGCATGGGCATCCTCCCAGAAGGAAGTTTCTTCTGAAGCTGGCTCACAATAAAGCCCGCAAACAGTTTGCTGAAGACAACCTGTCCAAGAGCATGAATTCCCGGAACCATGTCCTGTGGTCTAATGAGACTAAAATAAACTTATTTGGCTCAGGTGGTGTCCAGCATAACAATGGGGCTAACACAACATATTGACACTTTGGACAAGTTCACTTAGGGTGTGCTCACTTTTGTTGTCAGTTGTTTTGACAATGATGGCTGTATGTTGAGTTATGTTTCAGAGGGCAGTAAATCTATACTGCTATACAAGCTGCACATTGACTACTCTATTTCTCTAAGTTTCATTTCTATAGTATTGTCCCTTGAGAAGATACACTAAAATGGTTGCTGAAATGTGAGGGGTGTACTCACTTTTGTGAGATGCTGTATATACAGTTACATATATGCACATTGATGTATGGTTTGTTATAATAGGACAATATTTGACAGAGATACAACTATTTGAAAATCTGGAATCTGAGGGTGCAAAAAAAATATCTAAATATTGAGAAAATCACCTTTAAAGTTGTCCAAATTAAGTTTTTAGCGATGCATATTACTAATCAAAAATTAAGTTTTGATATATTTATGGTAGGAAATGTACTGTAGGAGGTATACTCCCGTTTGAAGCATGATCTTTACTTATTATCCTAATGATTTTTGGCATTAAAAGAAAAATAATTTTGACCCATACAATGTATTTTTGGCTATTGCTACAAATATACCTGTGCTACTTAAGACTGGTTTTGTGTTCCAGGGTCACATTTATGAGGAGTTGACAATTGATTTGTACTCATCCTCAGGCCATTAAAGATGTAAATGAGTTTGTTTCTTTATGGGAACAGATTTGGAGAAAAGTGTAGCATTACGTCACTTGCTCGCCAATGGATTCTATGCAGTGAATGGGTGCCGTCAGAATGAGGAATGAAACTCCAAACAGCTGATAAAAACATCAGAATAATCCACAAGTAATCCACACTTGTGGATTATTGTGACTCTTTGGATTCATTTGGGCCAAAGGTGACAATTTAAAGTTAAAAAACACATCTTGATTGACTGGATTGGTGTGGATTATTTGTGGATTATTCTGATGTTTTTATCAGCTGTTTGGTCTCTCATTCTGACGGCACCCATTCACTACAGATGATCCATTGGTGAGCAAGTAATGTAAGCTCAAATTTACCTGTATCTTGGATAGCCTGAGGGTGAAAACATTTTTAGTAAATTTTGGGATAAATGTTCTTTTAAAAAGGAAGAACTGTGATTTTAACCCTCAGTTAAAGTTGCTATACGTTATTTATATATTTTTTTTGTTTGTTTGTTTTTTGTATGGAAAATAGTTAGTCCAAAAAAGTCTGTGAACAACAAGAAGACTTCAGGGTTGGCGAAAAAAGCGACGGTATTTGATATAAACTGACCAAAATTTTTAATCCAAATTTAACTGACCCACCATACAAAAGTCACCTGACATATGCATCACAAATTCCACTTCACAGAAACAGAAGCAAAAAGAAACTGTGACGAAACCAAGGAAAAGAAAAAAGTCCACCTCTGAGGCCAATCCAGGGAACGATTCCGATTCAGACTCTAGTTTAGATGTGGAGAAGTGGAAGAACATGGTTTTTCAAATATCAGGTAAGACAAACTGTATAAATGCATAATAGAACATAGGGGTGTGCTTTATCACAGTTTTCTTTCTATGCATATCAGCATATTAGAATGATTTCTGAAGGATCATTTGACATGAAATTAAATTAGTTCATTTTCATATCATAATTATCAATATTGAAAACTGCTACTTCATATTTTGTGGAACCTGTGGTTTCCTCAGGATTTTGAGATAAATAGAAACTTCAAAAGAACAGCATTTATTTAAAACAGAAGTTCAGAATTGGTCTCAGAAAGTCAGAGTTGGAAATGTCTTGAAAAAATGTTTTATGTATGCAAAAGATATGCAAAATAAAATTGTCTTCTCCCCAAAATTGTCACTACTTAAACACAGTAATATATAATTTACTGAAAAAGGGTTATATTGACCTATAAGATTTTGTTTACATCTACCTTGTAAATATATTTTTTACTGTTTTATTAAATATCCAGTCTTTCTTTGTAAAAGGCAAAAAGTTGATCATACTGATTTCAAACTCAAGGATTCATTAGTTTGACTATACATTGAACCAAACACTATTATAGCATCTTTATTTTTGACCAAATATCCAGTGTTTTGGTTGTTTCAGTCAATGTTTTGGTAGTAACCACATCACATTATAGAATTTGAACTCACTAAAACATACTGAAATACTAAAAATGTGTGTTGAAATTTAGGGGTTGGGTTTCAGGACAGCCACCTCCCAATAGAAAGTACCCAATAAATGATGATTTTATATATATTACGCTTACTGATATTTTAAATATTATTGTGGGTTTCAATAGATAATAGAAGGATCTTAGTAAACATCTAAGATTTTAATTGTTTTTTGATTGAGGGACAGCAGTTTGTTCTTTCCACTCCATTTTGATTTGATGTGTTTACATAAGATTCAACATGAAATAAGATTACAGAAGTTTGTCTGTTGTTACCAGATGCTGATCGAGCAAAGATGGACATTCTCTGGACCTTGGATGAATCCCCTGTCCCTTTACCTGTCCCTTCAGCAAAACGAAGAACGACAAAACGGCCGGCAAGAGCTAAAAAGGAAGGAACCCCAGCCAGGAAGGGAACGTCCAAAACACTGGCAAAAAAAGCGACTGACAATCCTGACAACATTCCTGTTATGACCGATGAATCTGAGACTCCTACAAAAAAGTCAAAAGGCAAAGACACTGCAGTAGTTTCTGAACATCATGAAGTTAAAACACCACCCAAAAAGTCTAGGAATAAAAAAAATAGTAGTACCTCAGGTCTTGATGTAGTTAAGTCCCCTAAAAGAACTAAAGGTAAAACTACTAACTCATCTGTTCAGGATGAGACTGATAAACCAGAAACAAATCATGAAATTAATGGACTTTTGGAAACCCCATTGACAACAACTAAAGAGGTTGGTGTATCAGATTCAGAACCCAAAGGAACTCCTAAAAAAGTTCATTTTAAAGATTTTTTAGCCCAATTTGAAGCAAATAGGAACGATAATGGTACCTCAGAAAGCAGCAGCACTGAAACGCCATCTAAAAAGCCGAAAAAAAAGAAAGGCCAGTCTGAAGCCAATGATGTTGAAACTGACAATAGTCCCTCAAACATTAAAAAGGTTAAGAAAGCTGCTAGCAAACTGCTAGAAACCGACCTCACCTCTGACCAATCAGACACGCCATCTAAGAAAGTGAAAAACAAGAAGTCTAAAAGTATTGAAGAGCCTGTTTCTGATGAGACTCCTTCTAAGAAGGTTAAGGCTAAGAAAACAGAAGGTCCTTCTGAGATTGACCAAGAAACGACATCTGAGAAAGCTGATGTCTCTGTAGAATCTGTGAAACCTGACTCTTCATCTGAAAAAGCCAAACTTAAGGCCAATAAAAGCCATTCTGAAACAGTTGAGCCTGAATCTCAATCTAAAAAAGATAAAGCTAAGAAAGTAAAAAGCACCAAAGAACCTGGTGAGGTGGACACAGCCAGTAAGAAGGTCAAAACGGTCACGTCAGATGCAGGTCTTCTGCAGTCGAAGTCTTTAAAGAGCATTTTGAAAAAAAGTAAAGTGATTGTTGCTGCTGACATGGAGATCCAGAATGACGTTCCTTCAGAAACGCCGTTAAAAAGTAGTAAATCACAAGTGAATAATTTAGATGGTGTTGGTTTGGAAAATGAGGAAACCTCTAATCAAGATCAAGAGACTCCTTCCAAAAAGAGAAAACACACAAGGGAAGAAGCTTGTGACGTCCCAGCAGCGGAGGAGGCCATGCCAGAGCCCAAGAAGGCCAAGAAAGACAAGAAGAAGAAAAGCAAGGAGGGTGAAAATACAGATGATCTGCAACCAGCAGTTGTAGAAGAAGAAGAAGCATCCGCTCCTTTAGAAATAAGCCGGAAGAAAAAGAGTGAGTGAGTGATTTAAATGTATGTATATCTTGGCGTGTGGCTTTTATTGTATGTTTACCACAATTTTTGTTTGCTTGTGTTCTCTTTCGTGCTGAAATGATGTACAGAGAAGAAGAAAGAGAAGGAGAGAGAAGAAGAAGCAGAGGAGATAATCCCTGATGATCTTTCTGTATCTGCTCCAGTTGAGGAGGTGGTAGTGCACAAAAAGGTAAAATTAGTGGATTTATTGCATGTTTAAAAATAATGTGTGGCTTAATATAACGTAAATGATGTAAACCCATGAAAGATTTACGTTATTTAAAAAAAAAAACACATAGTTTTATACATATTTTATACTATAGGGGGCGCCATTATGACGTGAAATAGTTGCACTCGCGAGCTACTGGTGCTACCTGTTGCTGTTTTTACTGCAACACAAATAAAATAAAATACTGATGACCACAGTTACTTAGAGCTTACAGGTGGCAATGGATGTAAGCGTAGACTTAAACCAAATATCGCACTGTCGATTTTCCCCACAAGGAGTTATATGTTTTAAAAAAGTAAAATTAATCTTATAACATTATTTATGTATTTGCAAATTTACTGTGTAAATGCATTTTTTGGAAGCTCTTATCTTCATTAAACAGTCTAAGTAAATACAATTAAATGTCATTTTCGTTTGCAGCCTGGGTTTTTCCTGTGCAGTGGAAAGATGGAGTTTGTTGATAATGATTTAATTTGTGTAACCATACAGAGTCTAGTTATTCTAATTTAATGTATTGATAAAATTTAAGAATTGGATGTGAATGATGACACATACAGTTAGTAAGGTCAGGAAAATAAAGTTAAAGTTTCCTAAAAAATCAATTTAAGGCAAATATTTAGATTAAAGTAAGACTTTATAGAGTAGTGATGAGACTATTGCTTCAGATTGGATTAATTTACAGCAAAAAAAGATTTTTTTTTTGCCCCGGACAAGTAAATTTTTCACTCGGACAAGTGAATGTCTAATTTACTTTTCCGAAGGACAAGCACATGCCAAAGCTTAATGTCAAGCCCTGCAACTGCATACAATTTGGCACAGGTGTGTATTTTATTGGAATTTTAATATTTTACCCTCATTTCCTTTAGTAAATCTATTTTACACTAGGTCTCAGGACCTTAAGGACAAGAATGTCCTCATTGAAACCCGTTAAAACTGCCATTTTCAATCCCAGGGCCATTTAACTATAAAATTATGCAATATTTGTTAATAGGCTTTCATTCTGTTGCCAAGGCTTCAAAATTAAAAGACCAAACTTAAATCTGTACTCCCAAGTTTCAAGTTTTTGAAATACAGTGGCTTGCAAAAGTATTCGGCCCCCTTGAACTTTTCCCCATTTTGTCACATTACAGCCACAAACATGAATCAGTTTTATTGGAATTCCACGTGAAAGACCAATACAAAGTGGTGTACACGTGAGAAGTGGAACGAAAATTATACATGATTCCAAACATTTTTTACAAATAAAGAACTGAAAAGTGGGGTGTGCGTAATTATTCAGCCCCCTGAGTCAATACTTTGTAGAACCACCTTTTGCTGCAATTACAGCTGCCAGTCTTTAAGGGTATGTCTCTACCAGCTTTGCACATCTAGAGACTGAAATTCATAGGGTCGTTGTCCTGCTGGGAGGTGAACCTCCGCCCCAGTCTCAAGTCTTTTGCAGACTCCAAGAGGTTTTCTTCCAAGATTACCCTGTATTTGGCTCCATCCATCTTCCCATCAACTCTGACCAGCTTCCCTGTCCCTGCTGAAGAGAAGCACCCCCAGAGCATGATGCTGCCACCGCCATATTTGACAGTGGGGATGGTGTGTTCAGAGTGATGTGCAGTGTTAGTTTTCCGCCACACATAGCGTTCCATTTTGGTCTCATCTGACCAGAGCACCTTCTTCCACATATGTGACCCTGGACCACAAAACCAGTCATAAGGTTAAATTTTTCCAAAACTTAGATGTATACCTCATATGAAAGCTTAATTAATAAGCTTTCTATTGATGTATGGTTTGTTAGGATAGGACACAATTTGGCCGAGATAAAACTGTTTGAAAACCTGGAATCTGAGGGTGCAAAAAAATCTAAATACTGAGAAAATCACCTTTAAAGTTGTCCAAATTAAGTTCTTAATGCATATAACTAATCAAAAATTACATTTTGATATATTTTCAGTAGGAATTTTACAAAAAATCTTCATGGAACATGATCTTTACATAATTTCCTAATGATTTTTGGCAAGTAAAAAAATTCTATAATTTTGACCCATACAAAGTATTTTTGGCTATTGCTACAAATATACCCCAGCGACTTAAGACTGGTTTTGTGGTCCAGGGTCACATATTTGCTGTGTCCCCCAAATGGCCTCTGGCAAACTGCAAACTTCTTATGGTTTTCTTTTAACAATGGCTTTCTTCTTGCCACTCTTCCATAAAGGCCAACTAAAAGTTGTCCTATGGACAGATTCCCCCACCTGAGCTGTAGATCTCTGCAGCTCGTCCAGAGTCACCATGGGCCTCTTGGCTGCATTTCTGATCAGTGCTCTCCTTGTTGGGCCTGTGAGTTTAGGTGGACGGCCTTGTCTTGGTAGGTTTACAGTTGTGCCATACTCCTTCCATTTCTGAATGATCGCTTGAACAGTGCTCCGTGGGATGTTCAAGGCTTGGGAAATCTTTTTGTAGCCTAAGCCTGCTTTAAATTTCTCAATAACTTTATCCCTGACCTGTCTGGTGTGTTCCTTGGACTTCATGGTGTTGTTGCTCCCAATATTCTCTTAGACAACCTCTGAGGCCGTCACAGGGCAGCTGTATTTGTACTGACATTAGATTACACACAGGTGCACTCTATTTAGTCATTAGCACTCATCAGGCAATACGCCTTATTCAGCCCGCTGCCATTTTGAATCGAAAACGAGGCTGTGAGGGATAGCAGTCCAGCAGCGCCCACTGTGGCGCATTGTTGCGTACCGGGATGTAGATCGTATAGCCGTAAAATAATAGGTCATTTCACATTTTTCCACAGGACAAAGCGCTCCAGAAAACGTGGACTGATCGACAGGACATATAACCTAACTTTCAGGTAACAATATTGCATTTATTTAAGAAAATGACTGTGGAAACTAGCCGGTTGGCTAATTGCTAATTTATAATGCGAGCATGTTTATCTTCCTTTAAACGTTTACGCAGAGCTAACATGTGATGTATTACTACAACAACTAAACTAAATAGATTACAAAGAACACAAGAGTGCTCAACATTTTACTCAGGATTGTTTTTCAAAAACACTGACTGGAATTAGGACGCTTAAGGAGGGTTCAGCTCCGTCTTGTGTTTACCTGGACTCAAAGACCTCACGAAAACAAAACCTTGCGATTGTAAATGAAAAAGATATTCTTTTTAAATGATGTTTTAAAGATCAACATGTTTAATAGTTTGTGTTAAGAGCCTGCAGTTAACGTTAGATCGTAAGCCTCTTTCAGACAACATGTTAAGTCATACAAAAAACAGTGGGTTGAAAGTTTATTTTTATGCAAAGAGATCAAAAGATAACAATTATTTATTAGTTTGCCATGTAGTGTTTGATGTCAACCCCTTTTAAAATCGCTAAATGATATTCAGAACATTATTTTTTTGTTTCTGTCTTGCTTTAGACAAGGAAAATGTCATGTTTATCGTAATTTCATAATAAAGGTCGGGAAGACGCTTATGACCTAGCTGCAGGCTCTTAACACAAACCATTAAGCATTTTAATCTATATAACATCATTTGAAAAACTCTATGTAAGCGTTTAAAGGAAGATAAACATGCTCCCATTAGAAATTAGCAGTCTTTCCACAGTCATTTTCTCAAAAAAAAAATGCAATATTGTTACCTGAAAGTTAGGTTATTTGTCCTGTCGATCAATCCACGTCTTCTGGAGCTCTTTGTCCTGTGGAAAAATGTGAAATGACCTATTATTTTACGGATATACGATCTACATCCCGGTACGCAACAACGCGCCACAGTGGGCGCTGCTGGACTGCTATCCCTCACAGCCTCGTTTTCGATTCAAAATGGCAGCGGGCTGAATAAGGCGTATGTCTATGGGCAACTGACTGCACTCAGACCAAAGGGGGCTGAATAATTACGCACACCCCACTTTTCAGTTCTTTATTTGTAAAAAATGTTTGGAATCATGTATGATTTTCGTTCCACTTCTCACGTGTACACCACTTTGTATTGGTCTTTCACGTGGAATTCCAATAAAATTGATTCATGTTTGTGGCTGTAATGTGACAAAATGGGGAAAAGTTCAAGGGGGCCGAATACTTTTGCAAGCCACTGTATATACAGTTTTTTTGACATGAACCTTTAATATGAACCTATGTGAAACTTTTTTTAAATTGACGCACAAGGGTTAAGCCATACAAGTCTTACACAGGGTTCCCTTTAAAACTCACCCCCTTCTCATCCAAGATGTTCATAGCTGTCTGTCTTCAGTCGTAAAAAAAAAATATTTTTGAGAAAAACATTTCAGGAATTGTCTTCATATAGTGGACTTCTATGGTGCCCCAAAATGCAATTTAAATACAGCTTCAAAGGGCTCTAAATGATCCCAGCCAAGAAAGAAGGGTCTGAAACGATTTTCTTTTTCTAAAAATAATTGGTTAGCAGCTTTTTAACCTCAAATGCTCATCTTGTCTAGCTCTGTGTATTCCAGTTCAGCAGTTAGGGTAGGTTGAAAAACTCCCATCTCATTTTCTCCTCCAGCTTCAAAATCGTTCTACATCGCTGCAGAAGTAACAACCCAGTGTTTACAAAGTAAATGTGAAAAGAAGATCAGAAGCCCTTTACAAAAAAGTTCATACAGCTATAAAGGATGATTTTGAAGCTGGAGGAGAAAATGAGATGGCAGCTTTTCGACATACTCTAACTGTTGAACTGGAATACGCAGAGAACATGCAGAGCTAGACAGGACAAGCATTTCTGGTTAAAGTATATAAAATATCTTTTTTCTTTTTCTTTTTTTTTTATATAAAACGTTGTTTTGCTAAATAAGACCTTTCTTCTTTGGCTGGGATCGTTTGCATTTTGGAAGTTTAAACTCTCAGGCACCATAGAAGTCCATTATATGGAGAGAAATCCTGAAATGTTTTCCTCTAAAAACATTAAAACATTAAAAACAAATCATTTCTTTACGACTGAAAAAAGAAAGACATGAACATCTTGGATGACAAGGAGGTGAGTACATTACCTGTAAATTTTTGTTCTGGAAATGAACTAAAATACACTTACTTGAGGTGCAAAATGAAGAAATTAAGTCTTGTTTTTTGAGAAATTTAACTAAATCAAGTGAGTTTATTGTTAGAACATGAACATCAGCCAATATCAAATATCGGTATGAAAATTTGTTTTCCCTTTGAATTATGAAACAAAAAACACCTTTGATCAGAAGGTACAGTAAAATTTATTTCCATATTCTAGTAGTTGTGAGCATTTAAGTCGTGAGCTATTAATTTGTTTATTTTTTAAGTAATAGAGATCAGTTGGAAGTTGTGTTTTCAAGCGGTGAAGTGTTACTAAAACTCATTGCGTTGTGTAAATGTTTTTAACTTGGTTTTACAAAGTCTTTATCGTCATTAAGCCTGTAGAAACCCTGTATGATAATAAACCTAAGTAAGATTGATTTTTCTATAAGTAAATTACTTGTATTGCTCTTTTATTGTCTAGAAAAAGAAGTCTTCCAAGGAGAAACAGCTCAGTAGTGATGAAACTCATGGACTCAACAGCACATAATGGATGTAATGGCCCTTGAGACTTTTCAATCCCACAATGTTGGCTGAAATTATGATTTAAACTGAATGCATGCTTCGTCCCTGCTTTGCGGATCATGTGTGTTCATATGTATGTACGTCAGCATTTATATGTTGTATTTTTTATAAGGAGGTACATTTTGAGAAATATTTAGTTTTGTTGTCGTTTTGTTTTTCTATTTTTGATAACTGGACGTCCTGTTATTAAGAAGGATTTTATGCCTTTTGTATTCTTTTAGAACCTTTGGGGGGAAAAATGAGATCCAAGGAAAAACATATTTTGTTTTATTTTTTGGTCATATGATAAGTTTTCTTAATTTTTAAAAAAAATTATGATGTACAATTGCTTAAGATTAAGCACTGAATTTGTTTGTGCAAATTTGTGAACATTAAGGAAAAAAAATTGTCACATTGTATTTGTTTTTTTGTGATTCAAAATACACAGATGGTTTTACTTAGATCTGTCTCACCTCGTTCTTCACACAGAAATGCGCTGCATATGTAAATACATAATGCTGGCTTATTTCCTATTAAAAACAAGGCATTGGGTGGGAAATATTGAATTTATTTTTTAATGGTCAACGGATTAAAAAAGTCACAACCATGTAGCATAATTTGCTGCTTCATTTGCTGCAGAATGTATCAGAAACAAATCTAAAGATTTAAAATATTTTTCTTTTTCCCCATTTTTTCCAGAAGATACTATAAGTTTTGGAGTAATTGAATTACATGCCTTTCAGATTAGTGGAAAAAAGACAACCAAAATACACATTTTACTGCTTATTTTATTATACTTCAGCTATTTGCATCTGTAGGTTTCAGCTACAAAAAAAATTTGAATTCCACTTTCTTTAGAGTATTTGTTTCTCATTTACTGTGTCATAAATCTCCACTTTAATATCATTTACATACTCCAGACTTTGTAGTTTTAGTCCTATCTACAATCTAAAGGTTTTTACAGAGTGGGTTGTTCATATCACTGATTTTATATAACATTTAATTCCTAAAAACATGTTAAAACTTTGCAAAAAAAAACTCTAAACTAAACATCTGTCAACAAAATTTAAAAAAAGTTAAACCTGGCCTTCTGTAAGACTGAGTTTATTTGTACATTTTATGGGTGTGGCTTTCGGTTTCATCTGTGTCCAGCTATTTTTAGCCTATTATTGGCATGTCTTACCATATTATTTTAATGTATTATATTATTATGAACACACTGGTTTGTATTGCACACAGTTTTACCATTTACTGCACGTTGTTATTCTTCTCCTTATTTTCCTATAGCGGCTAATGAGCCCAAGTTCTTGCCCATATGCTTATTTGTGTGTTGAAGAATAAGGTGGATACAAATCAATGCATATTTAATTATATAATGCATCATTTGCATATCTACTCATGACATTTGAGAAAACTATGAATCTTTTAATGTACTGTGATTAATAACTGAGTAACTGTAATGAGATATTTTCGATACATGGGTGATTCTATAATTGTAGATACATTTGGCATTTCAGGAAGTTAAGGAAAAACTGTTTACTAATATAATTTTTTTCAGTGTCTTATTGAAAACATGTTTAATTTTAATAATTCAGTGCTTGCCAAACACAAGTTACTTCCTTTTTTTACTTTTAATGAAAAAACAAATGTATTTATGGTATTTTTTGTCAACTCTGTTACAGACAAATTAGGCAATGTGTAGAAATTACAATAAATCATAACAGAAAAATCCTTTTTGTTTCATTAGACAAACAGTCCTTACATTCCAACACTTGAAACTTATATTTCACCTATGCATACCTTACAAATAAAAAGGAAAATACCTATGTCTTGACAGAATTGTCCACTTTCATCTGAAAATGTATAATATACAATATCCAGTAAAAAAAATGTTGAAATATAATAAGGGTGCAAAAATAAAATCGATAATGTTTATGAGATTTAAACTATTTTATTGGGGTTGGTGGTGTTTTTTTTTCAACAGAGTTGACCCTATGTAATAGAGTTGTATTGTCAGCATTGTTACTCTACATTGGTAACAGAGTTTGACCATAACAGAATTGACAATTTTAATAATTTTTTCGCCAAAAAAATCCACTTGCTAGCATAAATGCTAAAAGCGCATGGCACTAATGAAATCATAAGTAAAATAGCTTTAAATAACACAGTGTAAATAATGAAAAATTCAGTTTTCCTTTTGATATTGTGGTAAAAGTTTGGACACTTACTATATAAAATAATTCTTGGTGTAAGAGCTTTTGTAGATTCAAATATTTTCTCAGAGAGACCACATAGACTTTTAGTCCTTCAAATCTTATCAGTGAGGGATAGGAAAGTGACGTAATTTCCTGGATCTTACATAGCTGTGGGAGATAATTCCACTGATTTAATAGCAAAATATTACGGACACATATTTTTATACGATTTTTTTTTTGATAAAAAAATTATGTTGTAGAATTAGGTAAATGACTCTAGGAATTTTATAAATCAATTATTACCAAAAGAAACGTACAATAAAATATTTTGATTGCACATTGATACATGATGGAAAAAATGCACTGTCTAATTCGGACAAGAAATCATGATTTTAAGCTATTTAAGACACTTTTTGTATATTGTTATTGTAATTTGTATATTGTTATGGACTGTAACATCTTGTAATTCATAATGAAGAGTAACACATTATTAAAATATATATAAAATTATAAAAGCAGAAAAAAATAATGACTCCGAATACCAATCCGTAGTTTACATTTTTACCCTATACAGCTGATAGTGTCTTGTCATAATATGCAATAATGTTTAAACAGATTTCACCAAAAAACCCTCATATCTAAATGTTTTTCAAGAGTAAAAAATCACTAACCGACGAGGATGGGATTCGAACCCACGCGTGCAGAGCACAATGGATTAGCAGTCCATCGCCTTAACCACTCGGCCACCTCGTCGCGGCTCCCTGCGTTCGTCTAGGACAGGTGGGGCTTGAGGGCGATTAAAAATAATAACGCAACGCAATTCTATTAAAATCTACAAAACAGTACTTTATTGATACCACACTGTAATCTATACATGGGTAACGTTAATGACGAAGTTTACTGTAGCCTATTTAAAGTACCATGGTATTATGTGGTATTATATGGTATTACGTGCGCGTAATCTCCATATAATCTCCACTAGATGTCGGTGTTACCTTTCAATGTAATTCCTTTCCTTACATACGATGCCTGCTAACTGTAGGACGTTCAGGTCTTCTTTTTTGGCAGATCTAGAACGACTTCTTGACACTGAAAACCAATGCTTCCTAATTACACAAGAGAAAACAGAAAGCGGATGCCTGACATTAGTGATCCTTTAAATGCAGTCTTTCTTTATGACTCATTTTATAGCCTAAATGTACAACTACTTATACAGATTAAATTACATTAAATTGGAAAAACAAATGCGCTGTTGAGTCCACTCTTCCGCGCAATTTGTCACCGTATGACTGACTCAGAATTAACCGGGACTACACAGATTAGTGTCTTTTTGCTGTTTTCTAATGATGATATCACTACTCAATGTCATTTGGGTGATGCGGTTCACACCTGAAATAGTATCTCTCCGCGTCAGTAACGTGGTGAATTGTCAATCTTGTTCAATTGAAGCGACCCCAATAATCCTCGGAATGCTAATTTTACTAGTGGAACCCATCATAATTGGTATTTTACCCCCTGGAACGTGATTTTATCAGGGGGGTCCCCCTTGAAACATGCTTTTGGGCTAGTTTTGAGTAGCAATTGGGCGCGTTTTGTTGTGAAAACTTGGCAACCCTGATCTTGTTCATCGTCGTATGGATATGTAAAATGTAATTAGTAGTCATGTTATAATTAAACAGTTCACATGGGTTAAGAAAGAGACGAAGAGTAGTTTGACATTTTAAGTAAAAAATTATTAAGTTATTAATTATTAAAAATTATTAATAAGTTTACAAACGACCACCACCTTATTCTTCAGCGCTGAAGTAAGCCTATGGGTGAGACTTCCGATTCATATAAATAACAAGAAGAATTAGTTTGCACTACAAACTAGTGTTCATAATTAAGATAATACATTAAAATTATATGGTAAGACACACTAATTTGCAATATCAAGCAGCAAAACAAGCTGTTTTGTACAGCTAAAAATAGCTAGAGGAGACGAGACTTTCAAATTGTGGCCATCAAAATTTAAAAATTTTTTCTCTTATGAGAAAAATAAGATACTATTATTTTATATATATATATATATATATATATATATATATATATATATATATATATATATACTGGTAATGTTTAGTCAGATGTTTAAAATAAAAAAGAAATGTACTATGGTTATAATACCTTTGGTGATAATACCTTCTTACAAATGTGTAAGCTTTCAAAAACTTTTGTTGTTGTTTTAACCAGGGTACATTACTTTATACTACATCTTTATACTATTTCTGTCAGTTTCTTATCAGCGATATCTCTGAGAGTTTGGGAATGTTTAGATGTTTCATTTAATTTAAAATATATATTTAATTGATCGAATAGCTATTCTTTATTTAGAATTAATGTGACCCTGAACCACAAAATATGTCACAAGGGTCTATTTATGTCATCTGAAAGCTGAATAAATAAGCTTTCCATTGATAGGACAGTATTTGGCTGAACTATTTGAAAATCTGGATTCTAAGGGTGCAAAAAAAAAAAATCAAAATACTGAGAAAATCGCCTTTAAAGTTGTCCAAATGAAGTTCTTAGCGATGCATATTACTAATAAAAAATTAAGTTTTGATATATTTGCGGTAGAAAATGTACAAAATATATTCATGGAATATAATCTTTACTTAATATCCTAATGAAAAAAAAATTGATAATTCTGATCCATATTACATATTATTGGCTATTGCTACAAATATAACCATGCTACTTAAGACTGGTTTTGTGGTCCAGGGTCACATTTGTCTATGTTGGAGTTGTTTTAGTCAAAAAAAAAGCACAGCATTGATAGAAAACACAGCATATAGTTGGGTTCTTTTTTTGGCCATTTATCCCATTTTGTTTCTAGTTCAGGAAGAGCCTGTGCTTTAAATAGTAGGTAATGCAATTAAACATTAAGTGTAAATGTTTAGGACTTTAGGACAAGCACCTATTACTATTGCTCAAAGCATCTGCTTTTCAGAAAAAAAGAGCTAAAAATACTTTAATTTGCAAAGTAGTGCCCCCAGCAAACTTTCATCCTTTCTTTCATGCTTCATTCTTTCTATGACTCAAACACTCATCATTACTCATGATTATCATGAAAGCTCTCTCTCTGTCTCACTCTTTTTGGCTCCTCCTTGAACACTTTTCCTGTGCAGTTAAATATGTCCTGACAGCATCTCAGCATCACATTCAGTCAGAGAATTGAACTTGTGCTCCAGTGATGAAGGTCGTGCTGTTCCTCCTCTCCCTCACGGTGTGTCTGAAGTCCTCCTGTGTCCTGGCAAAGACTTTGGAGTTCTTCATCGCAGCGGTTGAAACTAAGTGGGAATATGTGTTCACAGACACAGCAGATCCTACTGCAAACCAGAGGTGGGCACTCTTATTATTACACACACATAACATACATACTTTTCAATTATTGCTACACATAAAAGATGCATGTCTTTTATTATGAAATTTTGTTCAAAACACTACTGTGTTCAAACAGTAGTGTTTTATCAGAGCAAACTGAAATCTGACCATCAAGCATAATTTCATCGGTTAGTTATTATAGACAGGAAACAGCTTTGAGAAAGTGTTTGGTCTTTTCATTAGTTGACATGGACTCAGTCCAACAAAAAAAAAAAAAAAAAACTTTGAAGGCTGTCCAAATTTCAATTATGCTTCCAAGTTGTATAGTTAAACAGAGCGTAACAAATGTTGAACAGTTTGCAATTAGATACGGAAGTGGAATGCAGAGTTTGATTGATTGTTTTAGTGATCAGAAGCATGCCTGTTATTTATATAGAACATATTCTCATAGTGCTTTTCAGATCATAAATAGTGAACATGCGGTCAGAACAAACATGCTTTGATTTGGTGTTTACAGAACAGAGCGTGATAACAGTTCACACCCATTAGTGTAAAACCGCAGCAGATCATTTGCTGAATAAGCATGTTTCTTGCAGCCATGCATAATGCTTTATAAGACAAAATGTTCTGTTATAAGTTGTACTAAAATTTTAAAACACAATGTGTAATTATTAAAATAAAAGTTCAGCCAAAAAAAAAAAATAGCTGAAAATGTACTCACCATCAGGTCATCCAAGATATGGACGAGTTTGGAGAAATGTAGCATTACATCTCTTGCTCACCAATGGATCCTCTGCTGTGAATGGGTGCCGTCAGAATGAGAGTCCAAACAGCTGATAAGAACATCACAATAATTCACAAATAATCCACACCAATCCAGTCAATCAAGACGTGTTTTTTAGCTTTAAATTGTCACCTTTGGCCCAAATGAATCCAAAGAGTCACAATAATCCACAAGTGTGGATTACTTATGGATTATTCTGATGTTTTTATCAGCTGTTTGGAGTTTCATTCCTCATTCTGACGGCACCCATTCACTGCCGAAGGATCTATTAGCAAGCAAGTGATGCAATATTAAACTTGCCCAAATCTGTTCTGAAGAAGAAACAAACTCTTTATCTTGAATGACCTGAGGGTGAGTACATTTTATTTCCATTTTTGGGTGAACTATTCCTTTAAATATTTAGCAATGAATTGCTAATCCTAGTTTTGTAGGACTTGTATGGCTTAATATAATGTAAATGCGGTCTCTTACTGAAATATGTAGAAAACCTATTAAATATTTATATAATTTGTTTAAAAAGTCCACATTGTTTTATACATATTTTGGACTACTGGTGCAACCTGTTGCTATTTTTACCGCAACTCGGAATAAGCAACATGGAAAATAAAATACTGATACGATGACACATTGTGCGTTTTTTTGGTTGTAATTTTCAGTCAAAGGGCAATAAGAGAAGGCGATGTAAGTCTTCATTGCTTTCCCAGTGAAGTGGAGAAAAGAATGGGAAGATGCCTGTGGATGAATAAAACTTCCTAAAGACCAGCATCTTTGTTCTCTCCACTTTAGCCCTGATGCCTTTGAGGCTTTTAGTTGACCACAGCTACTGAAAGAGCTTACAAACAATGTAAGCGGTAAAAATAGCAACAGGTAGCACCAGTTTTATGTATAAAACAATGTGGAATTTTCAAATAATGTAAATATTTAGTGGGTTTTCTACATATTTCATGTTGATGCTTGCCATGACGCTGCAGCCACTGGAGAAATTTTTCAGCATGGATTTCACGCAATATCCAGAGCAATTTAGACTGTTTGTTTGTAAAGTTGATGGTGCGACATTTGGTTTAAGCCTACACTCTTCAAAATAAAGGTGCTTCACAATGCCATAAAACAACCTTCTTTGTCTAAATTTTCTATTAAGAACCTTTAACATATGAAAAAAAATTCTGTTTCACAAAAGGTTCTTTGTGGCGAAAGAAGGTTCTTCAGATTATAAAAAGGCTTGACTGAATGGTTCTTTGTGGAACCAAAAATGGTCCTTCTTGCATTGCTGTGAAGAACCTTTCAAAGCACTTTTTATATTAAAGAGTGTATGTTTATATCCATCGTTGTGTTGTGGTAAAAATAGCAACTGGTATCGGCAGTAGCTCACTGAGTGCAACAATTTACATGATCAAAATGGCACCCCAATAGTCCAAAATATGTATAAAACGATGTGGATTTTTTAAATAACATAAATCTTTCATGGGTTTTCCACTACATATTTCAGTAAGAGACATCATTTATGTTATATCAAACCATACAAGTTTTAATACCCATGGTTCCCTTTAATAAAGCTGCTTTGTATTATGTTCCATTGCACTATATTGTACATATGTCTAGTAACAGCATCATAATTCCTAACAGGAAATTTGCATCTGGTGTCCAGAAATACATCAAGGCTGTATATACGGAATACACTGATTCCACTTTTACAACACCAAAGTCCAAACCTCCATGGGCTGGTCAGTATAAACTTAAAAATCTCTACCTCATAGGAAAAAAAAAAAAAAAAAACATGGAGAAGTTTAAAATTAATTACATTTTTTTTTTCAGGTATTCAAGGTCCCACGATCAGAACAATGGTGAACGACAGGGTTGTGGTGCATTTCAAAAACTTTGCATCACAATCGTTCAGTATTTCTCCCATCGGCATTCCATACTGGAAACAATCGGAAGGTAAATCTAACAGAATGGAATTTGCATTCATCTTATTGTAATTCAGTATATCTTTCGATTCCAAAAAAGGGTATTTATAGCGTAAAAAGGTTCTTTAGATTATGAAAATGCTCTAAAAGTGGTTCTTTAAAGAATTGCTCATTGAAACATTTTGGGGAACCAAAGATTTTTTGGAATGTATATAATTTATTTATATAATTTAAAGGGATAGTTCACCCAAAAATGAAAATTCTGTCTTTAAAATTACTTACCCTCATGTGGTTTGAAAACTTTATTCATCTTTGGAACACAAATTAAGATATTAAGAGGGCTTTCTGATCCTGCATAGATGGCAACGCAACTGACGCGTTCAAGGCCCAGAAAGGTAGTAAGAACATCATTAAAATAGTCCATGTGACATCAGGTCAGTGGTAATGTCGTGAACGCATGTCAAAGACTGAAACGGAAGAGAAGAAATTGTTGAATAAAGTCATTATTTTTGTTTTCTTTGCACACAAAAAGTATTGGACTATTTTAACAATGTCCTTATGACCTTTCTGGACCTTGAACATGGTAGTTCTGTTGCTGTCTATGCAGGGTCAGAAAGCATTTTAATGTTTGAGTGAACTATCCCTTTAATTCTACATGGCCCAACTTTAGACAATTCAAAAACATCCTTATAGACTTGTTTTGGAATTCTGTATTTGTTTTGTAACACTGGAAATACTAATACATTCCACATAGTGCATCTAATACATGTGATTTCTCATAAACCAGCATATAGTAAGTTCGGGCTTACCCAACAAAACAAAAGCAATATCCTGAGATGTACAGCAATATCCTGATGGGTTTGAAAACCCATAATGTGTAAAGATAAACCTCAACATCCTTCTGCTTTTCAATGGCAGGCGCGGGGTACGAGGACTCCAGCTCTGTTCAGGAGCGAGTGGATGATGCAGTGCCTCCTGGTGGTTACTACAAGTACGTGTGGGACATTTCCCCCAACTCCGGACCAACCACATCAGATCCAGACTGTCTCACCTACATTTACTCATCACAGGTGGACATCGTCCGAGACCTCAACAGCGGACTCGTCGGGACTCTCCTGATCTGTAAAACAGGTGTGACTCAGTGGGATTTGTCATAAATATCAAGTAAAATCTCAATGACATATTTGACACATCCTTTAACATCTCAGAGGCTCTGACCGAGGAGAGACAGCGGAAGGCTCCGGAGTTCGTTTTGCTTCTTGCTGTCTTTGATGAGAGTAAAAGTTGGTACCGGGAAGTGGGCCGAGCAGACAAACTGAAGAAAACATCCAGTCCAACCCAGTTCCACACCATCAATGGATACATCAACTCAACATTACCAGGTGCGATCAGCCTCACAAAACCTAGAAAATAATTACAGTGTTGAAAATGTGATTTTTCACTTTACAGAATACATTTTAGAGTAGGCTTTATTGATTGGAAAAAATTGAAAAAGGGATGGGTGATATACTGGTAGACACAATTAACCAGTAGAAATTTGTCAACGGGTAGAGATTTTGGACTATCCTCTCTATCGCGGTTATATGGTCATGTGGCATTGCTTTGAGACATGGTCACAAAAACCTATCGTTTGCATGCATTTTTAAGCATTGCAGTTTAAAAACATGATTTTTAGCTATTGAAACAATCAGCAGCTGTTTCTGAGCGCATGCACATGAAGACGGTGCTCATAGAGCGTGAGAGTACTGAAGTTATTTTTGCCGCTTTATAGGCCTTGAATGGGTAAATACACACATTCATGTGTCAAAATGCCTGTCTTTGCAAGTATTCTTGTAAACACAGTAATTTAGGTCTTAAGTGAAAGCAAACAGCTGAGAAAAAACACACGTGTAACATAACATGTAATGTATCGGATCCAGGCAGCTCTTAAAGTGACAGCAGTCTAATATTCAATAGTCTGTCATTCATCTTAATTAAACAACAAAAGCAAGAAAAACCTATCACTGCTCTTGACTAAATCACTTTTGTAAGTTTAATAAAAAGAGATATGTATTTAATTTACACAGTGAACAATATGCAATGTTATACATTTTGATTACTTTATACAACGTTATGTAGATTTTCTGATTTATTTGTTTGGCTGTAGGGTTTTTTTTGTGCTATAGCTTGTAGTTATTATTATGAAATTTCTATGGTATCAAAAGTTTTCATATCATAAAGACCTTATTTAAAGCAAAAATCACTACAATAGGTCTTCTTGGCAAAAAGTGTATTTTTTTTTTAAATCTATTTAAACTTCTTATTCTAACAAGAAAGCACAATATTGCTTAATACATTCATCAAGTCTGTTTGCCCCGCACATTTCAAGGTGAAGCACGCACTTTTTTCAGGCGATCAGCTTGTGATCAGGCGTTTTCTGCACCTCACAACGGCTCAGTTCACAGTGAATGCAATGAAGTAATTTATTGCATGTGCTGTGAGTTTACTGTGTGTTTGGGAACGTAACAGCCACCAGATATGCTTTATTTTTGCGCCATATGATCACAGCATTTTACTGTATCAAAATAAAAGCTCTACTGCAAATTATGTCAAAATAAAAGTGCAGTGTGAATTGCTGACAGAAAGCAATTTAAATCCAAATTCAAAATATCTCTTTTAAGTGTAGAAATTAGGAAATAAGTATTGTAATTTTAATACTGTAGTGTAAAGCAAAAATAATCAAAAATCGTTTATTTTACAGTGCAAATGTTTTACAATAATATGTGGCTATTATTGTCATTGTTTTTATTATTATTATTATTATTATTATTATTGTTGTTATTATTATTATTATTATTATTATATTCTAATTTGTTTGGCTTTCTAAAACCCCAATGTGAATGTAATTTAGACTAAGACAGCATATCACAAATAAGAGGGCTGAGTCCCCTTTAAAGTTCAGGTTTAAGTCAATTCACTTATTTTTTCTTAGTTAGAAGAAAACATGGTTTGGGGCTCTCAGTTTTGAACTTTTGAAGTGCATTAGATAGAATAATTTACCTTTAAAATGTACCAAATCTTCTTAATTAAATTTTTCAAATGTCTTTTTTTATATCACAATAAATATCTTGTCATGGACTTCATATTGTGATATTAGTGTATTGTGAGATTTCGATACTGTTACATCCCTACTGTGAAATAAAATTACTCATTTTGTGATTTAAAACTTTGTTCATATCACCCACCCCTAAAAGTACATTTAAGTTACTAAAAAGGTTTAATTTCCTTTATGCAATATATATATATATATATATATATATATATATATATATATATATATATATATATATATATATACACACACACTACGAAAAGTTTGGAATAATCATGTTTTTTTTAAATGTTTTTGAAAGAAGTCTCTTCTGCTCACCAAGGCTGCATCAAAACTGCAGGAAAAAATATTAAAATAAAATAACTTTTTGAATTTAATATATTTTAAAATGTGTAATTTATTTTTGTAATGGAAAGCTGAATTTTTGGTATCATTACTCCAGTCTTCAGTGTCACATAATCCTTCAGAAATCATTCTATGTTTATTTGCTGCTCAAAACACATTTTATATTATTATAAATGTTGAAAACAGTTTAATATTTTTATGGACAATTGTAACATTGCAAATTTCTTTACTGTCAATTTTGATCAATTTAATGCATCCTTGCTGAATAAAAGTATTAATTTTTACTGACCCAAAGAATCATGTGACACTGAAGACTAATGATGCCTAAAAATCAGCTTTGCATCATAGGAATAAATAACATTTCTTAATAAATTATTTCATTTGGTTACATTCTTATTTCTTAATTTCTTACTTGTGATACTGGAGTCGACGTGTACTGTAAAGAACTCAAATAATTCTCAAATGTATTCTGTTATTGTTGTTTCATCAGGTCTAACCATGTGCCAGAAAAGTCCAGTGGTGTCCTGGCATCTTATTGGTCTTGGCTCAACCCCAGAGATCCACAGCATCCAATTTGAGGGACACACGCTAAAGGTGTTTGATCATAAGCGGGTAACTGTAGAGATGACGCCCATGACCTTCACTACAGCCCTGATGAAGCCGACTGCTCCCGGGAAGTTTTTGATCTCCTGCAAGATCCACTCTCATCAGACAGGCAAGATAAGAAGTTGTTTGTTTAATAAGGGGAAAGACTTAGGTCAAGATGACCTAAGAAATACGCACTTTGCACTTTGATGTTTGCAAGGAGTAAAAAGTGATGTTTGCTTTGAAATGTAATTGAATAAGTGTGTAAATCACTGATGTTTGATTTAACTCTCTTCTCCTTAGCTGGAATGAATGCGTTCTTCACCGTTGACGACTGTCCTGATCCTGTGGTGGCCCCGATCCCAGACAAACGAAACGTCATACGTGAAGATGATAAGGAGGAAGATGAAGACAACATGTTCTCCATTGTGTTCAAGCAAGGAGGCCCTGTTTCAGTACTTCGATCGAGTGCCAAGGGAAGACCTAAAGTGTGGGTTCATTACATCGCTGCAGAGGAGATGGACTGGGACTATTCGTCTCAAAGTGGCGACCGGTATGACTCTGAGCATGCCTTGAGATGAATAATGTGAAACCGACTGAATCTAATACTGATTTTCATGCTTCAGGCCTTCATCAACGTCAGCAGCAGCATCTGAGTGGTTCAGAAAAGGTCCTCAGCGCTTGGGTAGCATTTATAAGAAAGTGGCTTTCGTGGAGTACACAGACAAGACCTTCACTGTGAAGAAAACCGCTGGCAAAATGCTGATGGGCCCAGAGCTCAGAGGGGAAGTGGGAGACAGGTTTCAGGTAAGAAATGTAGATTTAAAGAGATCACCCAAAGCAGTGACATACCCTTCCATACTGTGAAGAACATCCGAGTGAATTGTTACGATTATCGAAAAAGAAAAAAATGTAGCGATTAAAGTAATTTTAAAGTGTTGACAATTAAATTTGATGTAAAAAATTTGTTTAATTTTTTGAAACTCACTCTTCTGTATATCTTATCAGATTGTTTTTAAAAATATGGCCAGTCGCGCATTCAACATTTATCCAAATGGCCTGATCAGCGTTCAGCCTTTGAAGAACACAAACAAAGGTACGAATCACTGCATTTCATGTTTTTTTTTCACATTACACATAAAAAAAAGGTTTATATACATATATATAATAGTTGAATTTATAGAAATGATCCCATTCAAAAGTTTACACACTGTGTTTGTTACCTGAATGATTCACAGTTGTGTTTTTTTTGTTTGTTTGTTTAGTAATAGTTGTTCATGGGTCCCTTGTTTGTTCTGAACAGTTAAACTGACCGCTGTTCTTCAGAAAAATCCTTCAAGTCCCACAAATGCTTTGGTTTTTCAGCATTTTTGTGAATTTAAACCCTTTCCAACAGTGACCCTGTGATTTTGATATCCATCTTTTCACACTGAGGACAACTGAGGGGCTCAAATGCAACTATTACAGAAGGTTTAAACGCTCACTGATGCTCCAGAAGGAAAAAACAATGCATTAAGAGCCAGGGTGAAAACTTTTGAACAGAATGAAGATGTGTACATTTTTCAAATTTTCCCTAAATGTCATATTTTTTCATGACCTTCAGAAGCTACATAAGATAACATGTTTCCCAGAAGACAAAATAAGTTAAATTTACCCTGCTCTTTAAATTCAAGAAGTTTTTACTCCCCAGCTCTTAATGCATGTTTTTTTTCCATCTAAAGGATCAGTGAGTGTTTGAACCTTCTCTAATAGTTGCATATGAGTCCCTCAGTTGTCCTCAATGTGAAAAGATGTTTTGCTTATTATTTATTAGTATTATTAGTTACCTTGTAATTAGTATGTTATTTTATTTTATTTCAGTTAGTGTTTATTTTATTTTAAGTAACAAACATGTTGTTTTATGGATTTAGTTTTAGTTAACATTAATAACCCTGTTGTCAGGTGTCAAGTTATTCTAGCCAGCTGAATGCAGATTCAACTTATTTTTCTTTCTTTGTGGGCTGAAGACAAACAGGTGGACCTTCGTTCCCTGGCCGTTCCCCCGGGTGAGATAATGATGTACCTCTGGAAACTGACAGCAGAAGATGCACCCACAGAAGCCGACCCACGATGCCTCACACGCTTATACCAGAGTATGGTGGATCCCGTCCGGGATGTGGCGTCTGGGCTGGTGGGACCCCTTATTATCTGCAAATCCCAGTCTCTAGACAAAAGAGGCAGAGTGGTGAGAAGAAACTCAAATATAGATCTGTTGGAAAAACGTGCCTATTGTGTAATTTCTGCAAAATGACATTACGCACTTACAAAGTGAAATCCAGTAAATGGTGCTAAAATCACATTAACGCATTTTAGCTTGCTTCTTTAAGTTTCTGAGCTCTTAAGTCGTGGGTCGTATTTCACGGACCTCATACTTGAGCACTTCGCATCACAAGTGCAATGTTGTCCCGGGTGCACTACGGAGCAAGTTTACCATAGCAGACAAGCCATACATATACAGCTGGTTATGCGAAGTAGTTTTCAAATTGATCAATATGGTAAAAGTGTTTGAGGTCATAAAATAGTCTTCATTAGTAAAATAGCCTCATAATCAAAAAGAATAAAACTTGTTGGTGTTTAACTGCCACTAATATTCATTTCAGCTGGAAACTGTAATGAATTGCATGCTATACAGTAGGTAGGGCTGCCCCCTAATAGTCAACTAACATTTAGTCGATGAGAAGAGGCTTGGTCGACCCAAATTTTATTAGTCGCTAAGTCTCAGAAAAAAAAATTCATAGGAAGTGGCGAAGTCACGCAGTCCGTGACGGACATATCAATAACGTATGATCTATTCTGTAATATAGTACATCGGGCAGGACATCTAAACACTCACCTATCATTCACTGACCTCAAATATGGCTTTTCATCTGAAAGATGTATGTAGTAGCAACTTTACATGGCAGCTCAATCTAATGTTAACCAAGAAAAATGTGCGCTATTCAAGTGTTTGTGCAGAGTGTGGAAGCTGAATAGTAGCGTTCTCACACCATGACAGATGGAGGCGCCGGTGCGCTCACTTGCTCTTAAAATACTCTGTCATTTTTGGTCGTACAGATAAAAGTAATGCATCTTTTGAATCTGTAAAGACTCTATGTTTATTTGTGTGCACTTAGAATAACAACAAAACGTTGCACTTTTGTAAAATAATGAAAGCAAACATGATACACTTTCTGCCATTTCTATCTCTGTGAACTTGAGCGCAAAACTTCTAAACTCCAAGTGAACTTGCCTTACAGACATGAAAGTGTCGTCGATTTAATCTCTAAAACTGAAAACAGAAAGCAATAGTTTATCAATAAATTGTTAAAACTTTAATGCAGTCTCCTTGCTGTTTTTCCCTGACACATAATTTTTCTATATCTGCCGGCATACTATGGCAAGCAAATTTTCATGCGGTTGTGCGCTTACAGTATTAGGCTATGTAGGCAATTAATTGCTCATTATTATGATTTATATGGTATATAAATAAATGTGAGACTAATAGTCAACTAATGCTTAAAATTAACGACTACAAGTTGACCAGAAAAATATTTAGTCGAGGGCAGCCCTACATAACAGTTCGTTTTTTTTAGTTTTTCGAGGCACATTTTTCCATTGAGCCTATGTTGGTGTGTCTGATAAATGAATGGTAATTATTAATTATATGTTTTCACAGGTAACTTCAGATAAAGAGAAGAAGCTCTTGTTCACTGTGTTTGATGAAAACAAAAGCTGGTACTTTGAGGAGAACATTAAAAGAAACAGTGAAGATCCAACTAAGATTGACCGCAATAATCCAGATTTCTACAATTCAAATGTCATGCACAGTACGTGCTTATTTTTAGTCTCTGAATGTAAATTACTGGATAATCTGGGGTTGCTTTGGGTACTTGTATTGCATGAAAAGGGGATTAATCTATTTTTTTTTAAATTGAATTTTTATTTAGACTTTCTCCGTCTGTTTCAGCTGTTAACGGGTTCATGTTCAACCAACTACAATTCAGGATGTGTGTTGGAGATGTCATACTCTGGCATGTGGCGAGCATTGGCATACAAAACAACTTCCTGTCAGTCTACTTCACAGGAAATACATTTGAGAGGGATAAAACATATGGCACTGTCCTCACGCTCTTCCCAATGACTGGAGACACAGTCACCACTGAAGTGGAGATGCTAGGTAAGCGTTGGAGATCAAGATATTGGTTGGATGAGATGAAGGTTTGATGAAGGGTTATTATCACTAACTACAACTAAAACCATTACAAACATAAAATTGTTATTTGGACCAGAGCAAGTCATCAGTGAAAGAAAATTAAGACAAAAATAAGAACCAGGAACCTGTTAATACCTTGTTCATAAGTTTGATATTTGAACTTTGTAGGTGAATGGGAGGTCAGCGCATTTGACACGTCTCTGAAACAGCGAGGCATGAGTGTTCGCTACACGGTTGTTAACTGTGAAAGAGTCCTACCCGTGGTGGACAACGAAGACTACGATGACGAATTCATCGAGTTCATGGACCAGAACTTCCCGATTCCACGAGGCACAATGGAAAATAACCGCACTATCGCTGTCCGTGTGTGCCGAAACAGAACTGCGAGCTCAGACAATGAGAGACAAAACAGAAACCGTGTGTGTGAGATAAGATATATTCCCGTAAAGCGGGAAAAAGATGTGGATGCGTTATCACAGGGTGGTATTCCACAGGATATTTTGGATCAACTGGATGGGGAGATGGGCGGAAATTCATTGGAACGTCGGAAAAGGTCCCTCCACGAATCTGAGAAAGAAAACAAAGAATTACCAGAAGAACATCAAAATTTGAACGTAGCAAGCATGCAGATAAATGAAAATGAACATAAAACACATGCAACAAATGAATTATTTAGAAAATTCCTTATTAAAGACAAAAACCTGTCTAATAACCAACTTGTAAAAGACTCTATGGAGGCAAAGTCAGGGAAAGCGAGAAATCGAAGAGAGCTTTGGAGCGTCCGCAAAAACAAAATAACCAAAGTGGATGCAAAAGTTCTGAGCAACAACGAAGTTCTGGAAGAGTCTGGAAGTTCGGGTCTAAAGCAGGACAAGATGGAGGAAAGTTTGAATCTTCATAGCTATAACTACAAAGATCCAAAGAAGTTTCAACCAGATTTTGAATCCATTTTGGAGTCAAATTCATCAGATAACCAGACCTATGGCAGGAAATCACTGGCAAGTGATTATGACGATTATGGCGACGAAGGAAGCGTTCTCGGTTCAGTTCATCAGGTTGAAGATAATGTTGGCATTAGGTCCACAGAATCAAGGTTCAGAAGTTACTACATTGCAGCAGAGGAAATCATGTGGGATTATGGGGTCAATAAACCAGCTCAGCTCATTAAACAAAGGTAACAAACCATTCTGATGTGTCACAAACACATTTTTGGTCATTTTAGTAGACAATTTTGCAGATTTTCTAATGTTTCTAATAATAATATTTTCATGTTTCCACAGAGACATGCGGAGGGGAATGAGAAAGTATTTCCCAGCCTATAAAAAAGTGGTATTCAGAGCCTATCAGGACAGAGATTTCAAGCATCCAATCAAACGAGGAGAACTGGACGCGCACCTTGGCATTTTAGGTCCTGTGTTGAAGGCAGAAATCAATGATGTTCTTACTGTAAGTTTCTTCAGTAATAGGAGCTATTAAAAGAAGCCTCTTAAACTAATTATTGCATTCTTGGAGCGCAGTCACATTTACGGTTGTTTGGACAAAGTTTTACAGGTGAAATCCAGTCCTTTCAATAGAAATTCAAGTGAAGATGAAAGATTTTTTACAAAGATTGCAACAGGTTCAAGTTGGTCATGCGAATTTGCCATGCTGGCCAACAAAAAGCTCTATGATTTATACATCTAACCATCAATGACAATAGAAAACTGCCCATGACATTTTGAGGAAATTTCAATAATGTGATCTCCAAACCTGCTTTAGTTTATTTCCTAATGTAATGATCTAATAAATGTGGTAATGCATACTTCAAATATTCTTAGCTCTGTGACGAATTGCTTTTTCTGCTCTATTGTAAGTCACTTTGGATAAAAGCCTCTGCTTAATGTATAAATGAGGCCGCACTTTTATCATATCACACACTAATTTCTTGCATTTGTTTCCCACAAGGTGGTTTTCAAAAACCTGGCATCCAGACCGTACTCTTTCCACTTGCATGGGGTGTACGATAAGACGCAGGGGAGTTTTAGCCCTGGAGCGGGCCCAGAAGGCGCCAAGGCTGAGGAAGTACCAGGTGATCCGGTTCCTCCAGGGGAGGAGAGGGTTTACAACTGGAGAATCTCCAGAAGACAAGGTCCCTCAGCGTCAGAGTTTGACTGCAAGGCTGGGGCCTACTACTCCAATGTCAACATGGTAATTCAATGTTCAACAAGCAAAAAAGTTGTAGATTTTCATGTTGTCTTTGACCCTATAGAGTGTTTTTATAATGCATAATCAATCGGCCATATTGGTGGCATTGAATCAATCCCAATAATTGTTTAGTCTAGCCTATTTTCAGTTAATGAAAGGGGCATTTTAGCGTGGCTAACATTCAGTAAATCGCAATAAGCTTTGTGTTTTGTTACTTTTGGTATAAAACAAAGTCTACGATTTCAAATTCTGTCCATTTCATTACAATATTCGAACAAAAAATATAATTTTGTCACTGTTTAATGTGGAGTGACAGATCGCTGTACCAGTTTCAGCACAAATAAACATGAATAACCATCCAAAGGTATGTTAAAAGAAAGAGTACAACTTACTGAAATCGATATGTAATTGCCCAATCAGTGTTTTAACCGTGCAAAGACATTGAAGTACTGTAGCAGCTTTTATGCCACCTAACCTCACATTTACCTCTGAAAGAAAAAAGAAAATTTGGTGACCATTGACTCATTAGTCAGCTAGAAAAGTTAAATCTAGAGTGGAGCGTTTTGCTAAATACAGTTGAAAGTCAAAAGTTTACATACACCTTGCATACAACAATGACTGTATGATTTTAAAACCCATCTTTTCACACTGCGGGACCCATATGCAACTATTACAGAAGGTTCAAACGCTTACTGATGCTTCAGAAAGAAAAACAATAAATTAAGAGGTAGGGGTGAAAACTTTTGAACAGAATGAAGATGTGTATATTTGCCTAAGTTGAATATTTTTTTCATTTAGTACTGCCATACAGAAGCTACAGAAGATACTTACATGTTTCCCAGAAGACAAAATAAATTACATTTACCCTGATCTTTAAATTCAAAAAGTTTTCACCCCCTCAGCTCTTAATGCATTATGTTTCCCTCTGGAGCATCAGTGAGCGTCTGAACCCTACTGTAATAGTTGCATATGAGTCCCTCAGTTGTCCTCAGTGTGAAAAGATGGATCTCAAAATCATACAGTCATTGTTGGAAAGGGTTTAAATACACAAAAATGTTGAAAAACCAAAGAATTTACGGGACCTGAAGGGTTATTCTGATAAAAACAGCAGGCAGTTTGACTGTTCAGGACAAACAAGGGACTCATAAAAAACTATTACCAAAGGAGAAAAAACACAGCTTTGGATCATTCAGGTAATAACACATAATTAAGAATCCAGTGTGTGTGTGTGTGTGTGTGTGTGTGTAAACTTTTGAACGGGGAGAAAATTTGGCATGTCCTTATCTGATATATATCCAAATTATACATATTCAGTGAATCACAAGCTTGTGAATCAGAATATAATTGAATTCTGAAATTTGTGTCAAAACCCAGCCCTATTATCCATAAATCATTTTTTAGAAAACCAAATATGAGAGTATGAGCACCAAATTCTCACCAAATATGACACTTAAACAATTCCCAGAGAACAGATGAAGCTTGAATGCTATGCAAGTCACTTTTTAACATTAATGTAAACTTAAATAACATCTGTATTCCTCTTGCGTCCACCAGGAGAAGGACATAAACTCTGGTTTAATCGGTCCGGTGATGATATGTCGCCCTGGTACCCTCCGTCCACGCGTCTTGCTTCAGCCTGACGTGTCCGATTTCTTCCTTCTCTTCACCACCTTTGATGAAAGAAAGAGCTGGTACCTCGATTACAACATCAGGAAGTTCTGCACCCCACCCTGCCAGGCCAAAGTAGACGACCCGTGGTTCGAGACGAGCAACAAGTTCGCCGGTACATCTTCATAAATTATGGTTAACACGGCATTCATCTCTTATGAAATGATCCGTTTATGTTCTGCGTCAAAAATGATTTGTTTCTATGACAACGCTAATAACACCAAATGGGCGCGTGTGTTTATGCTTGTCATTGTGTAACTTATGTCATTTGGTTGCACGCAAACACTTTCCCGTTACCATGACTTAGTACAAGAAACAGGACGTATAATGTAACATGCTGAACTAATTCAGCTAATTGCCAATGTTCCAAACACCCAGTTTTTCTAAATATAAACACAATTTGGAAAATCACTGACTCATGTATATTTACATGCAAGCCTTTGGCAGATGATTTTATCCAAAGCAGAATGCATTTTATATACAAGGTATGCATTCCCTAGGAATTGAACCTATAACTTTGGGGTATTAGGAGAGAAATTAGTAAATGTAATAATAGCCATAATTATTGTGTTGTGTTGTTTTATTGGTACTTGTAGCTATTAATGGCTATGTGTCAGAGACGCTTCCGGGCCTGACAGTTCAACAGTACCAGACGGCTCGCTGGCACCTCCTCAATGTTGGGAGTCAAGGAGAGTTTCACGCCGTACACTTCCACGGACTGCCATTTGGAGTTGGAAATAATCAGGAACATCGCATGGGAGTTTTCAATCTCTATCCTGGTAAACTATACGCAAAACCCAAATCACAATTCATTAAATATAACATATATGGGCCATTCACAGAATTGGTTCAAAATCAGAGTTGGAAACAAATTTTGTATATATGTAAATTGTATAATATCTAAGGTACACATTTTTGTGATTGTGCAGTTAATTCTCATATTGGAATATTTGTCCTCTCCCCAAATTTGCCACTACTGAAGCAGCATATAATATATAATTAAATAAGAAGGGTTATATTTACTTATTAAGATTTTGCTTGCATCTACTTTTTTACTATTTTATTCAAAATCATGCTAATATGTTCATTTGCTGATCTATTGTTGGTGCTCAATTTATAATATTATTATCAGTATTGAAAACAGTTTTTGCAATATTACAGTTTAATATTTTTGTGGTAATAATTTGGCAGGAGTTTTTGGGACGGTTGAGATGAGGCCAGCCATCGTAGGCACCTGGTTAATAGAGTGCACTATAGGAGAACATCAGATGGCAGGCATGAGGGCCAAGCTGCTGGTCTACAACCCACGTAAGAGCTTTAACTCTCTTCCTTCATGGGACACTGTCACGGATCTCTCTTGGGATTTTATTTCTGATGTCATGTTTTGAGTCACTTATAGTTAGAGGGCACCCGAAACTGACCGATTTTGTTTAACAGGATGCCTTCAGCCATTAGGAATGCAGTCGGGATGGATTGAAAACAAGCAAATAACAGCCTCTGACCACTTTGGTAAGAGACTATCATTGATATACTACTATAGATTTGTTAAAATGCTGAATTAGACTTTAAAGCTGAATTTTCATTACAGCATCATTACTCTAGGCTTTATTGTCACATGGTCCTTCAGAAATCATTTTAATATCAGAGTTTGTACAAGGTGCTTAAAGTACTTGAAGTACTTGAATTGACTTAAGGCCTGGAAAACCCTTGAAAATAACAATATTCCTGAAGAGGTACTTGAAAAGTGCTTAAATTATTGAAAAACAATGTATCTACAAAATTCACACAATTAAAAAAAAAAACTTCATACCCTTTTCGCTTAATTCAGTTTATGTCAGAAAACTACTGAGCGAGGTTAGTAGTAGTACTGACAATGTCGTGTGAACATGGCTGAAGATGAGAAAAGAGGAACAGATGAACCATTTCAATCGAGTCATTTAATATAGAACCACTCCAACTCAATCAAACTTGTGACTTTGATCGTTCATTTCAGGTAATTCACTAGCAAAAACCAGATCAAATTAAAAGAGCTCTTCATTTTTTTTCACATAGTGATCGGTGAAACTTAGCTTTTCGAAACTCACATATCGCGAATCATTTGTTTCCAATCGGGACTTCAAATAGTATCATGAATCATTTAATTTAGCCCAAAATGGGTTTGTAAATCATTTCACGAAATGAATGATTCAAATCAAATGATTCGCAAATCATTTGATTCAGATTGGGACTTTAAATTGCTTATCATGAATCATTTGATTTAGATGGGAACTTCGCATATCACATATCATTTGATGAGAAAAAAAATCTTATTTCAAGCAGACAACTAGATTATTTTTCTTACCCCATTGGCATATTATTTTGCTTGTTTTAAAGCAAAAACTCACTTAATTTTGTCTTGTTTTTATTAAAAACAAGACAATTATTTTTACTTAAAGAACTAGAAAATCCTCCCTGATTCAAGAATTTTTAGATATTTTGGCTTGAAACAAGACAAAAAATCTAAGTAAGAAAAGCATTTTTTGAAGTGTAACTGAATGATTCAAATCAAATGATTCTTGATACACGCTCTGAAGATCGGAACTTTGGAGAATTTTCGCAAATCCTTTCAATTGCTTTTCATGAAACATTTGATTTAGATCGTAACTTTTCATACTGGAACTTTGTTAAGGGTTCACAAATCATTTAGGAGAGTGTATGACGAATCATTTGATTTAGCCCAGAATGGCTCATAAATCATTTTGCAAAATGAATGATTCAAATTAAATGATTCTTGATACACGCTCTGAAGATCGGAACTTCAGAGCAGGTTTGCAAATCATTCGATTCAAATTGGGACTTCAAACTGCGTATCATGAATCAATTGATTCAGATCGGAACTTCGGAGCGCACATCGCAAATCATTTAATTTAGCCTAGAATGGGTTCATAAATCATTTTGCGAAATGAATGAATCAAATGAAATGATTCGCTTCACGCTCTACAAAAATTGGAACTTCGGAACGAATTTGCAAATCGTTTGATTTAGATTTGAACTTCAGAGTGCGGAGAACAAATCATTTGATTCATATTGGGACTTCGACGCGTGTATGGCAAATCATTTGTTTCAGATCAGGATTTCGGAGCGACTTCCCGAATCTTTTTTTTTTTTCATATTTTTTCTTTTTTAAACAGTAGAAAACAGCAGTGCAGTTATAAAAAACAAAACAAAGAAGAAAGGAAGAAAGAAAGTATACACAAATCCCTTGATATTTATAGACATTGTTTGATAATCTCCGATTGAAGTCCTTGGAATTCTAAATAGTAGTGTTTGAAAAGTCCTTGAAAGTCCTGTAATATGCTGAATTGCAATTGCAAAAAAAAATAATTTTATTTTTACATTCTGTATTGTATATTTTGACTTTAATTTTATTTGTTGTGTTTTTGTGATTTATTTTCTTTCAAATAATGAAAAAAAAAAACGATGGGTCTAGTTTTAGTTAACTATAATAACCCTGGTAAGAGCAACAAAATTCAATATAAAAACCACAAAATAATACTACAATAAACATATTCAAATGTCTAATATGTACAGTGGATTTGATTGTGTCCCACTATACTTGTATTGAAAGATGTGCTATTATTAGGATTTAAATCTTGTTTTCATTAAAAATTTCCACATTTATTTTAACTCTTGAAACCATATTTCTCTTACAGGTGACTGGAAGCCAAGTTTAGCCAGACTTGAGTTATCTGGATCTATTAATGCCTGGATGGGCAGCAGCACAGACTCCTGGCTCCAGGTAAAATAAATCTTTTGTTTGCAGATGTAACATGCTGTTCTCTGGCTCATTTTTTAAGGAACTGTGCTTAATGCTGACCATTCATGACGGTCATGGACTGTGATGCCTCATTTTTATAGTTAACACACTATGATTTATTTGTGGCTTGTATCTCACAACGTGTCACAGACAATAGTGACTCTTTGCACCACAGTCAACCAGTCATGACACATTATACTTCCACTATCAGTTACGATAAAGTGGGAAGTACTTTTAAATACTATAAACAGGGTTGTGCAGAATTTTTTTTAATTTAACCTTTGATTCAATAGTGTCTGGAAAAGGTGTAGGATAAAAAACAATTCACTATTTTTAGCAGGGTTCATATGATAGAGCAATTCCTGGAAAGGCCTGGACATTTATAACATCTTAATCTTAATTTAAATTTCTGTTGTGCATGTTATTTTTAGCACTGCACAACTTGCTCCATTGCTATAAATAAGCACAAATCCATTGGTATAAACAGAATAAGACAACCTTCCTTATCTATTCTCTTTGTTACTGTATGTGTGTTTTAGGTGGATCTGTTGATGCCCATGCTTCTTCACGGCATTCAGACACAGGGTGCAAAGACTTCGATGGGTTTTAGCGAGTATTTCACTATCCTGTACACCATCAGTTACAGCATGGACCAGGAAAACTGGACTATCTACCGAGGAAACAGTACAAAGTCATCTTACGTAAGTACCAACATCTCAATTTCTCTGAACTTAAGTGATTTAAATGAGCTACAAGATGCTACATCCTAGAAGATGTTCATGTCTTTCTTTCATCAGTTGTAAAGAAATTATGTTTTTTGAGGAAAAAAAAATCTGGATTTTTCTCTATATAGTGGACTTCTATGGTGCCCCCGAGTTTGAACTTCCAAAATGCAGTTTAAATGCGGCTTCAAACGATCCCAAATGCGGTTGTAAACAATCCCAGCCAAGGAAGAAGGGTCTTATCTAGTGAAACGATCTCTTTTTTATTACAATTTATATACTTTTTAACCTCAAACAATCGTCTTGTCTTGCTCTGCCTGAAGTCAGTTTTTCAAGACAGTTAGGGTATGTTGAAAAAACTCCCATCTTATTTTCTCCCTCAACTTCAAAAAGTCATTTCAAAATCACTCTACATCACTGCAGCAGTACAATGCCCTTAACAAAAAAAGTAAATCAGAAATGTAGGATGATTTTGAAGTTGAGGGACAAAATGAGATGGAAGTTTTCAGGAGTTCAGGCAGAGCAAGACAAGATGAGCATTTGAGGTTAAAAGGTATATAAATTGTATTTGTTTAAATAACCAATCGTTTCGCTAGATAAGACCATTCTTCCATGGCTGGGATAATTTACAACCACATTTGGGATCGTTTGAAGCCGCATTTAAACTACATTTTGTAAGTTCAAACTCGGGGCACCATAGAAGTCCACTATATGGAGAAAAATCCTGAAATGTTTTCCTTAAAAACTGTTTCTTTAAGACTGAAGAAAGAAAGACATGAACATCTTGGATGACAAAGGGGTGAGTAAATTATCGGTCAGTTTTTGTTCTGGAAGTCAACTTCTTTAAATCAGTTATTTACTAATGTTATAAAGTTCTCGTATAATGTTTTTTCACCGTTATTTATTTTTAACATAATGACCACCTTCAGCGTTTTTACTTCTGTGTTTTTAGAGTAAATCTCACAAGACCTTTCAGGAATGTGTGAGACTATTTCATATCAAAGTCAAAGGAAGAAATAAGAAATTATAACTTACTCAAATAAAATCAAGCCAATAGGTAGCACCATCACAGCTCAAAAAATAAAATGACTAATATCAAAAAGAATTTGGGATGGAAATATAATGGAAAATTACACATTACACACAATCGTAATGGACTAGTAGACTTTCTACTAGATTTTCTTCATGCAAAATATAATTTCTTTTACCTCCTTCATTAGTTAATCATTGCACTTGATTTATATATGTAACATAATTTAAGATTGCCTAATATCTTTACATATGAAATATATGATGATACACAAAGATATGTTAACATATATCACACTCTTATTGAATCTTCTAGAAATTACCAAAATAAACCATATCACTTTTTTGTGATAATCATTTATTAAGAGCTATTTTAAGAAAAACTCTAAAGAGCCACAAACCCTCTCTAAATCTTCCACGCATTAAACCTTGCAATCTTTAAGGCATAGTAAATAAAAAAATAAAAATTGCCCCATTATTTACTCACCGTCAAGCCATCCTAGGTGTATATGACTTTCTCCTTTCAGATGAATACAATCAGAATTATATAAAAAAATATCCTGGCTCTTTCAAGCTTTATAATGGCACTGAATGGGTGTTGAGATTTTGAAGTCCAATAAAGTGCATCCATCCATCATAAAAAGTACTCAACACAGCTCCAGGGTGTTAATAAAGGCCTTATGAAGAGAATCGATGCATTTGTGTAAGAAAAATATCCATATTTGAAACTTTATAAACTGTAATCTTTAGCTTCCACTAACTCGTCTGAGAGACTGGCATTCCAGCAAATGACGTAAAAATGCAGAAACGCAAAGGAGAGAACAAAACACTAGTCACAAATTAGAAGTCCAAAATGAAGGTTTTTAAAGAAAAATGTTGAAGAATTTCGATATAAGCCAAGAGAAGACTGGTTTTCCAATCTAAACCAATCTTGGTTCTCGAGAAACTAGCATATTCTCACCGGAGCTTACGCACATCTAAGTCCTACGCCATCTGCTCTCTCGTGAACGCACATGCGATAATTAGTGGACGCAAAAGATATTACGCTTTATAAAGTTGTAAATATGGATTTTTTTTTTTTTTACACAAGTGCATCGATTCCCTTCAGAAGGCCTTTATTAAGCCCCCAGAGCTGTGTGAAGTACTTTTTATAATGGGTGGATGCACTTTTTTGGACTTTTTTTTGACAAAAAACCTCAACAGCTGTTTACTGCCATTACAAAGCTTGGCAAAGCCAAGACATTTTTAATGCAACTCTGATTGTATTGGTTTGAAAGAAGAAAGTCATTTACAGCTAGGATGCCTTGAGGGTGAGTATATCATGGGGTAATTTTCATTTTTGGGTGAACTATCCCTTGCACATGATGAAACTCACTCCTACGATTTATTTTTCCAGTGAAACTGATTTGCTTTGATTTCAAAAGAAGTGCTATTTTTGTATCTTTCGTAGTCTCGCCATTCATTCACATCTGTTTTCTTGTTTAATTGATCAGACCTTCAATGGAAACATGGACGGTTCCAGAATAAAGGAGAACTTGTTTTCTCCACCCATCATGGGTCGCTACATTCGAATTCACCCACTGACTTTTCAGAAGCAGCCCACGCTGAGGATTGAGCTGCTGGGATGTGACCTCAATAGTGAGTCTAAACACATGCAGATTGATGACAGCACTTTTTTTTGTCGGAAAAGACAAAGACGCAATAGATGAGAAATCTAAACAATTCATCAACTAGAAACTATTCAAATGACAAGACACTGAAGCAAAGTCTTTACGAAGTATATTTCTTGTTTGCATCCGTATGGCATTTTTATCAGCATACAGCTATTTAAAAATGGAAATCTGAAAGCTCTAGATGATTTTTGTTAGTTCATGAGCATCTGTCATCCTGCTGTAGCATCAGAAAGAAACTTCCTACTTTCATTTAAGCTTCAAAGCTTTGTAACTACAGCGTTCCTTGTTTACTCTCTTGCTTGTCAACACCTTTTATCCTTTCAGGCATCAATAGCAACATCCAAAGCTTCAGAGAAAAGTCTGAGTCAAAAAGTTTCTTTTGAAAGAGCTGAATAATGATTATTTCTTCACAACACTTCTCCAAAACAAGGCCCTGGCAGTATAAATGTTTTTCAGGCTAATATGCTTTTCAAACCAGGGTTATTATAGAAATTAAAACCATAAGAAGAACATTTTTGTTATTTGAAAAAAAAGGATAAATGAAATATCAAAAATGTAAATTTATTATAAAAAGTAAAAATTTGTTTGTGTGTTTGTCAGGTTGTTCTATGCCATTGGGAATGGAGCGCAGGTTGATTCCCAGCAGTAGCATCAGCGCCTCCTCCTTCTTAAACAAGTGGTTACTGTCCTGGAGTCCCGACCTCGCTAGACTTCACCAGGAGGGACGAGCAAATGCATGGAGACCCAAGGTATCTGTCCATCCATGCACCCATCTTACTATCTATCTATCAATCACTATATGCTGTTCTTAGAGAGTGAAAGTGAATTTACTCTCTACACTGTGTGTGTTTTATAAACCCATTGTGAGTGTGTTTCCTCTATCCTGTCTGTCTGTGTGAAAGTGAGGTGATCCCTCCATTGTCTCACTCTTTTCACAGTTTTTAAGTTATTGTTCTTTCTACTTCCTCTTTGAGCGAGATGCACAGAGAGCCAAGTGATGTCAGTCAGGTAGATTTATGAGTTAATTAGAGAGATTTAGATCACAAATTCAGCTTTGCATTGCATTTGCAACTTTAAATTTATACCTGCAGAAATCTGTGCTTCTTAAAGGTGAAGTGTGATTTCTTTCGAAGCAAAATGCTTACAAATGAATTGTACAAGTCAGTTTCCTTTAACACCTCAAACAATTCTGAGTTTATATCTCAGTTCTAAAAAAAAAGTTAGAATTGCGAATTTTATAGTCAGAATTGCGTGCTATAAATCTACAATTAATAAATAAAAGAGAAATAAAATTAGACTTGCAAAATAAAAACTCACAATTCTGACTTTTTTCTCAGAATTCTGAGATACACAAGAGTTTATATCAATTCTGAGAAAAAAGTCAGAATTGCAAGTTTATATCTCACATTTCTGACTTTATAATTCAAAATTGTGAATTTATATCTCATATTTCTGAGAAAAAAAGTCGGAATTTTAAGTTTGTATCATGCGATTCTAAGAAAAAAGTCAGGATTTTGTGTTTATATCTCACAATTTTGAGAAAAAAGTCATAATTTTGAGTTTGTATCACGCAGTTCTGAGAAAAAAAGTCAGAATTGCAAGTTTATATCTCACATTTCTGACTTTATATTTCAAAATTGTGAATTTATATCTCACATTTCTGAGAAAAAAGTCAGAATTTTGAGTTTGTATCTTAATTCTGAGGAAAAAAGTCAGAATTTTAAGTTTATGTCTCATAATTCTGAGAAAAAAAATCTGAATTTTGAGTTTATAACTTAATTCTGAGGAAAAAACTCAGAACTATCACGCAATTGAGAAAAAAGACAGAATTTCGAGTTTTTAATCACTGAAATTCTGAGAAAAACTCAGAATTTTGAGTTCATATCTCAATTCTGAGAAAAAAGTCTGAATTTTAAGTTTGTATCTTAATTCTAAAGAAAAAAGTCACAATTTTAAATTTATATCTCATAATTCTGAGAAAGAAAATCTGAATTTTGAGTTTGTATTATGCAATTCTGAGAAAAAAGTCAGAATTTTAAGTTTATATCTTAATTCTGATGAAAAACTCAGAATTGTCCAGTTTGTATCACAAAATTGAGAAAAAAGTCAGAACTTTGAGTTTATATCTCAATTCAATTCAACTTTGAGAAAAAAGTCAGAATTTTGAGTTTGTATCATGCAATTGAGAAAAAAGTCAGAATTTCGAGTTTTTAATCACTAAAATTCTGAGAAAAAAGTCGGAATTTTGAGTTTATATCTCAATTCTGAGGAAAAAAGTCAGAATTTTAAGTTTGTATCTTAATTCTGAGGAAAAAAGTCAGAATTTTAAGTTTATGTCTCATAATTCTGAGAAAGAAAATCTGAATTTTGAGTTTGTATTATGCAATTCTGAGAAAAGTCAGAATTTTAAGTTTATAACTTAATTCTGAGGAAAAAACTCAGAACTTCAAGTTTGTATCACGTAATTGAGAAAAAAGACAGAATTTCGAGTTTTTAATCACTGAAATTCTGAGAAAAAACTCCGAATTTCCAGTTTGTATCACGAAATTGAGAAAAAAGTCAGAATTTTAAGTTTATATCTTAATTCTGAGGAAAAAACTCAGAATTTCCAGTTTGTATCACGAAATTGAGAAAAAAGTCAGAACTTTGAGTTTATATCTCAATTCAATTCAACTTTGAGAAAAAAGTCAGAATTTCAAGTTTGTATCACACAGTTCTGAGAAAAAGTCTGATTTGCGAGTTTATATCTCATAATTCTGAGAAAAAAGTCAGAATTTTAAGTTTATCTCATGCAATTTAGAGAAAAAGTTTGTTTTGGAGATAAAAAGTCGCAAATACCTTTTTAATTTTTTTATTCAGCGGCAAAACCAAGCTTCCATACAAACACTACACAATGCGATGCATTATTCACATTACTGGTAAAACAGCAGTAAAAAAATAAACACAGAAATTCCTTAACAATAACACTCTACACTGACCCTGATTGCCTTTTGCAAACCATTTGTTTTTGTAGACTTAAGCACATTCATTCTGCACATGAGTGTTATGTAAGAAATTGTTGAACTGATCATCTTATATTTTGTCTCTCTCTGTCTTCCCCCTCTTCTTTTCTGGTTCTACAGACTAACAACCCTCATGAGTGGTTACAGGTGGACTTTCTCTCTGTGAAGAGAGTGACCGGGGTGGTTACACAGGGGGCTCGATCCGTCCTGAAACCAATGATAGTCACTGAATTTACCGTCTCTGTTAGCAATGACGGACACAAATGGACCAGTGTGAAAGAGCAGGGCACAGACAGTGAAAAGGTACTGGTATACTTGTGTGTATTCATTGATACAGAATAGATTTTGCCCCAAAACATTTGATTTTGGGATGAAATATAAACTGAACATGTTCTTGATGGGTTTCATAAGACACCTATTTATATCTATGGTGTTTTGTTTCTTATTTATCCTAATGTAGATCTTTGAGGGAAACAGCGAGCATGATGAGGAGGCGCTGAGTGTGTTTGATCCTCCCTTATTCACTCGCTTTATACGGATTCACCCAAAAGGCTGGGTCAACGATATTGCCCTGCGACTAGAGTTTTTGGGCTGTGACACTCAACCAAGTCTTTGAGAGAAAGTGAGATTGGTCCATTGGGGTTGAAAGATTATTTTATTAATATTTTATAATTTGATTACATCTAAACAACACGGCTCTGTTCCAAACCGTGCATTTGAATCATAACTGAACTGTAACCTCATTTAGTGACTGATCTGAAAAGTTTTTCACAGGTTTGGTGGTTTTAGAGTGGTTTTGTGCACTTGCCATCTGGGAGACTGCCCAAAAAATGCTATCTAGGTAGGCAGCTCAGTTTGGCTTTGAACAGAGCCCACATATGCACTACACAGGTTTATCTCTAGAACAGGTTTTCGTCATGTGATATGATTTATGTGTTTTGAATCTGGTTGATTGTATGTTATAAGTGTTCTGATCAGTACGCTGCTCATTTTACTGTCTGCTTTTGAGACATTATTATAATTATAGTAAATAAACTACCAATATCTATTTTTCTAATAAATGTACCCTTGCATATCGCAAAATCTAGGAAGATTGTTTGTATATTCTGGTCTGGAATAACTACTGAATCCACAATATGCTGTACTATTGTATTTTGCACTGTAAAACAGAAGTAAGTTTAGTATTATTATTAAATATTTAATGTTTAATTGTGGAAATAAAAAGACTGCCTTGATTACCTCAGTGTCTTTGTGCTTTTCTTCAACAAATGTTATTCTTTCACAGACTGTTTTCTTCCCTTTTGGTGTTCAGCCAGTAAAAGTCAATAAAGCTGTTTTTAATACTTGCCATAGAGCATTCTTATTATTATTTATGACTACAATATCTGCTTCTTCCATCTGTGTGCTCTCACACACACAAAGTCTATAAAATGTGTGAAATTACTGCCGATGCAGATTAATGAAATGCGTTTTTTTGTTCACGGTCACGTCACAATTGTGCATGCGGAGAGACAATGAACAAGAGAAACAGACATACTTGCAGGCGAAAGGGTGGGATGAAGAGGCCCACAGGAATACGATAACATTTCCATGTTCTGGCCGAGATAAAAATGGAGCGTACTATCAGTTCCTGTTTGACAGGAAGTGCTCTGGGGATGTGTTTAGCTTGGAGGGAAAATGAAGGCCTGACTCTGAAAGGAGTTGGTGACCTATTGTGTCACCTGTTATCTCATCAAAAACAAACACTGCTGCTGAGGAACAAACACACCAATGGAAGCAACATCACTAACTTTCATTACTTTCACTAGGTCTTTACATAATACGACCGCATTGTTATATAATGTTTAACAGAATATTAATGCACATGCTATGGTCACCATGAATTTTGTGTATTTACCGTGCCTTGCTAAAGTATTCATACCCCTTAATTTTTTCATGTTTTATGTTGCAGCCTTATGTTCAACTGCTTTAAGTTAGCTTTTTCCCCACATCCATCTACACTCCATACACCATAATGACAAAGCAAAAACAGATTTTTGTGACAACTTTGCAAATTTATTAAAAATAAAACACTGAAATAAGTACTTTGCATAAGTATTCATACCCTTAACTCAATGCTTAGTTGAAATATTTTGGGGTATGATGCGACAAGCTTTGCACATCTGCATTTGGCAATTATCTGCCATTCTTCTCCTCACCTCTTCACCTCTCAAGCTCTGTCAGCTTGGATGGAGGTTGGCAGACATTTTCAGGTTTCTCCAGAAATGTTTGATTGGGTTCAGGCCCAGGCTATGGCTGGGCCACTCAAGGACATTCACAGAGTTGTCTATATATAAGCCACTCTTGCTGTGTGCTTAGGGTCATTGTCCTGTTGGAAAGTGAACCTTCTGCCCAGTCTGACCTTCTGAATGCTCTGGACATGATGAGTTTTCATTAAGGCTATCTCTATATTTTGGTGCACTGAGCTTTTTTCTACTCTGACGAGTTCCTCAGTTCCTGCTGGTTAAAAACCGCCCCACAGCATGAGGCTGCTACCAGCACACTTTACTGTTGGGATGGCAGTGCCTGGTTTCCTTCAAACATAATGCTTGGAACTGAGGTTCACCAGACCAGAGAATCTTGTTTCTCACAGTCTGAGAGTTCTTTCGGTGCTCTTTTGCAAATTCCAAATGTGTTTTCATGTGTCTTCATTGAGGAGAGGATTGAGTCTTGCCAACGCCACTATAAAGCTCAACTAGCGTGACCATCAGCTTCTTGGTCACAAGTATAACCAAGCCCCTCTCCATCAGTTGCTTAGTTTGGCCAGGAGGCCAGCTCTAGGAAGAGTCAAGGTTGTTCCAATCTTCTTCCATTATGGATAATGGAGGCTACATGCTTCTGTGAACCGTCTTGGTGCAAGCCTGTTTCTGAGCTCTGCAGGCAGTTCTTTTGACCTCAGGGCTTGTTTTTTGCTCGGATATGTATTTTCAGCTCTTAGACCTTTTATGGAGAGGTGTGTGCTTTCAAAATCCTACTCATTTGATTTAGTTTTAGTCATAGTCTATTGACTAAAATGCCATTTAGTTTTAGTCATATTTTAGTCATCTGAATTGGTTTTAGTTTTAGTCTAGTTTAAGTCAACTAAACACCAAAAGATTTTAGTCGACTAAATCTACAGTAGATTTAGTCAGCTAAAATCTAATGGGTTTAGTTACACTGTAATGCATTTATTAAACATTTCTCAAAAATTACCAAACTCATTATGTAGGTTTCATATTAAGGTTTTATCATGATATTTAATGTTGAAAATAGAAACAAGAACAAAATGAACAAATAGAACATATAGGCTAATTATGCATTCTTTATAACAACTTACCATTTTTCATTCTTTCAAGCAGACATTTATTTATATAAATACATTTATATTAATATTTATAAGGGCTACTAAAGTGACTCAGTCAAGAGCAGTGAGTGATTTTCTGTCTTTCTTTTGTTGCTTGATTAACATCAATGCCACAGACAATAGAAACTAAATGCTGTCCCTTGTCCCCTGTTGACCGAACGCATGGATGCAATGTACTGATACACGTCTGATAGTCTCCCAATTGTTTACATTCACCTAAGATGTAACCGAGTGTGGTTACGTGAATACTGGACAAAAACAGACAATTCAACATCATTTTTGTGTATTTCTCCGTTCATGATATGCGAAAGAGTAACTTACTCGTGTGCTGTGTGAAAGGTGCTCAGAAAACCAGACCGCATTAAGTTCTCTTTTGCGTCGTCAAATTTATCCATATGTCTGCTCTTCTCTTACTCCCAGATACTGACATTTTTTAACGTTTTATGAGACCTGCAGCAAATGTATGCCAGCTTATTTCCCACAGGATAGATCATAGACTATGATATAGTTCATATGTACACATCTAACCTCCCTACCATGCAGCAGATTCGTTCTGAATGAATCTCTTCCTAAATCGTCCCTCCATAACATTTTCGTCTTGTTTTTATTTGTTGATGAAAAGTTTTTGTCATTCAAAACAAGTTTTTACTAAGTTATCGTTTCGTTTTCGTCTGTGAAAAAATTGTTGACGAAAATTATGACGAAAATTATTCGTCAACAAAGTTAACACTGATTCAAATGAATTTGCCACAGTTTAACTCCACTCGAAGTGTAGTAACATCTACAAGCAATATGAATGCTCCTGAGCTAAATTTTAAGTGTCCCAGAATGAATACCTATGCAATGAAATCATTTCAATTTTTTTTTTTTATAAATTTGCAAAGTTGTCACAAATTTTTTTTTGATTTGTCATTATGGTGTATGGTGTGTAGATTGTTTTCTCTGTCAATAAGCATCTCTGATCATGTTAAAGGGATAGTTCACCCAAAAATGAAAATTCTGTCATTAATTACTCACTCTCATGTTGTAACCTGTAAGACCTTCGTTCCTCTTCAGAACACAATTTAAGATATTTTTAATGAAATGCGAGAGCTTTCTGACCCTCCATAGACAGCAACACAACTGACACATTCAAGGCCCAGAAAGGTAGTAAAGACATTGTTAAAATAGTCCACATGACAGCAGTGGTTCAAATGTAATATTATGAAGCTATGAGAATACTTTTTGTGCACAAAGAAAACAAAAATAACAGCTTTATTCAACAATTCTTATCTTCTGCGTCATCCTCTTCCTTTATCGAGAGTACTACGATGCAAATTTCCCTTTAATCATAAATTATATAACATTATAAATGAGACCTCATTACATCAGTATTACTGCATCACTCTTTTATTATTGCATCAATTCCATCAATTGCTCAGTTTGGCCAGGAGGCCAGCTCTAGGAAGAGTCCTAGTTGTTCCAAACTTTTTCCATTATTGATAAAGGCTACATGCTTGTGTGAACCTTCAATGCAGCAGAACTGTTTTCTGAACTCTTTCCCATATCTGTGCCTTGACGCACAGATTTCTGAGCTCTACAGGCAGTTCTTATGACCTCTGGGCTTGGTTTTGGCTATTAGACCTTGTCTGAGAGGTGTGTGCCTTTCAAAATCACACTCATTCAAATCAATTTGCCACAGTTTAACTCCACTCGAAGTGTATTAACATCTACAAGCGATATGAATGCTCCTGAGCTAAATTTTAAGTGTCCCAGAAAAGGGTATGAATACTTATGCAATGGAATCATTTCAGTTTTTTTTTTTTTATTTCTAATAAATTTGCAAAGTTGTCACAAAAATCAGTTTTTTGCTTTGTCATTATGGTGTATGGAGTGTAGATTGTTTTCTCTGTCAATGAGCATCTTTGTTTCTAGGTCATAGTGTCTATTTTGCACAGAGTCCTAGTTGTTCCAAACCTTTTCCATTATTGAAAATAAAAGCTACATGCTTGTGTGAACCTTCAATGCAGCAGAATTTTTTTCTGAACTCTTCCAGATATCTGTGCCTTGACTGACAAATTTCTGAGCTCTAGAGGCAGTTATTTTGACCTCTGGGTTTGGTTTTGGCTCTGATATGCATTTTCAGCTATTAAGACCTTGTCTGAGAGGTGTGTGGCTTTCAAAATCACACTCATTTAAATTAATTTGCCACAGTTTAACTTCACTCGGAGTGTAGTAACATCTACAAGCAATATGAAAGCTCCTGAACTAAATTAAAGTGTCCCAGAAAAGGGTATGAATACTTATGCAATTCCAGTTTTTTGCTTTGTCATTATGGTGTATGGAGTGTAGATTAATGTGGGACAAAAAAGCTATTGAAAGCAGTTGAACATAAGGCTGCAACATAAAACTTGAAAAGAAATGAAGGGGTATGAATAGTTTTGCAAGGCACTGTATTTCTTCATTTATGTGTTAGATGTCCTGCATTGTATCCACCAACTTTTGGATGTTTTTGACATTAAACAAATAAAAGTCCAAAACCAACCATTTCGTTGAAGTAAAATGAAAAGCTAAGTTCTCTCTATTTTTTTTTAAAGTATCTATACATTTATTCTATAGTATATAATACATTTATTTATATATCTTTAGACTTATTTTCAGACTATTTTTAGCCAACCATGGATTCAACCATAATGTTAATGAAACTACAAGAATACTTTTTTGTGCACAAATACAAATTTAACAACTTTATTCAACAATTTCACCAATGTTTTCTTAGCACACAAAAACTATTCCCGTAGCCTCATAACATTAAGGTTGAACTAATGTCACATGGACTATTTCAATGATGTCTTTACTACCTTTCTGGGCCTTGAACGTGTCAGTTGCGTTGCTGTCTATGCAGGGTCAGAAAGCTCTCGGATTTCATCAAAAATATCTTAATTTGTGTTCTGAAGATGAACGAAGGTCTTACGGGTTTGGAACAACATGAGGATGAGTAATTATTAACAGAAGTTTAATTTGGGTTGAACTATTCCTTTAATTATAGTTAAGATGTTTATCTATATTTTTAGACTTTTCAGTAGACTTATGCATTGAAATATTTCTTACCTTAGACCTTTTCTGTGGAGATGTGTGCATGTCTGCTATACTCTATATTGATCCCGTAGGGCAGCACATGTTGAGCTCATTCTGACAGCGTGACTCAGCATGTCATTCTTCATGCCTCACCAGCATCACTGGAATGGAAGAAACATGACTCAAATATTTAACTGTGAGTAAAACTGCCTTCAGTATTGAATTAAATAACGATGTTACTACTTTTTCCTCCCGACCTACTCAAACATAGACATATTAAAAAGAGTTTTGGTGCTGTTTCAGTAGTCTGTGACTAAATCGGTTGAATCTGTGGGCACATCTGAGTAACACCTTGAAAAGGCAGACGGTGATTTTATGTCTCACACACTTCATCTATTTCCAATTGTAGTCCTGTCATCACTCACCCGTTTTCCAGACCATCCATTTTTGTCCTAGCGAGCCTACTGCGTTTTGGCGACGTTCCACTCAAAAAGATTAAAACGAATTCAAATCATAATGCTGCACTACAAATAATCTTTATCCGTATATTTTGACTGAATGAGCTGTAACGTTATATTTCCCTTAATATTCTATGAAGAAAACCTCGCACATTTAACGCACAAACGGCCAAGCCACTCTTAAAGGGATAGTTCACCCAAAAATGCACATTCTGTCATTAATGTCTTCAAAACACAAATTAAGATATTTTTGATAAAATCCAAAAGATTTCTGACCCTGTATAGACAGCAACGTTACTGACACGTTCATTTTGGGTAAACTATCCCATTATAGACCTTTTTCCTGAGTAAACGATGAGCACCGACATTACTTATAATAACGTTACTTCAGATTGGATGCTCTTCTGTACCCATTCAAATAGCGTCCATCTGTTTTTAATGTAGCTAATGTCGGCAGCTTCATTTACACACTCATTGAACTTTAAAAAGTGAGGCACTGACAAATGATGGTCATCGTGACATTGCAATGTAATGGTGCCATGTGCTTTTTAAAAACATTTTAATAGTTTTAACATTAGACTAACAGCTCGGAATATACACTACTTTGACGATAAACACAGGAAATACAAAGCATTCTTAGTCAGGCGTGACTTCCGCGTTCAGGAAAAAGGTCTATAACAAATACAAGGTGGAAACAGGGCATTGCCACATATGTCCACATGATCGGGTTGTAATTGCTAAATGTTTACGAGGAATTTGTTAGCCTCATAAAGCAGATCTGGAAATAATATCGTAAACGTTCCTGTGTATAACCTCACTGGCATGTAAATTGATCTCTTGTGCTTCTGTAATGAATTTAGACTGTCTTTTGGTATTTCCATCTATTGGTACACTATATTGCCAAAAGTATTCGCTCACCTGCCTTGACTCGCATATGAACTTAAATGACATCTCATTCCTAATCCATAGGGTTCAATATGACGTTGGTCCACCCTTTGCAGCTATAACAGCTTATAACTGTTCTGGGAAGGCTGTCTGGTTTAGGAGTGTGTTTATGAAAATTTTTGACCATTTTTCGAGAAACGCATTTGTGAGGTCACACACTGATGTTGGACGAGAAGGCCTGGCTCTCAGTCTCCGCTTTAATTCATCCCAAAGGTGTTCTCTCGGGTTGAGGTCAGGACTCTGTGCAGGCCAATCAAGTGCATCCACACCAGACTCTGTCATCCATGTCTTTATAGACCTTGCTTTGTGCACTGGTGCACAGTCATGTTGGAAGAGGAAGGGGCCAGCTCAAAACTGTTCCCACAAAGTTGGGAGCATGGAACTGTCCAAAATGTCTCGGTATGCTGAAGCATTCAGAGTTCCTTTCACTGGAACTAAGGGGCCAAGCCCAGCTCCTGAAAAACAACCCCACACCATAATCCCCCCTCCACCAAACTTTACACTTGGGACAATGCAGTCAGACAAGTACTGTTCTCCTGGCAACCGCCAAACCCAGACTCGTCCATCAGATTGCCAGATGGAGAAGCGTGATTCGTCACTCCAGAGAACGCGTCTCCACTGCTCTAGAGTCTAGTGGCGGCGTGCTTTACACCACTGCATCCGACGCTTTGCATTGCACTTGATGATGTATGGCTTGGATGCAGCTGCTCGGCCATGGAAACCCATTCCATGAAGCTCTCTGCGCACTGTTCTTGAGCTAATCTGAAGGCCACATGAAGTTTGGAGATCTGTAGCGATTGACTCTGCAGAAAGTTGGCGACCTCTTCGCACTATGCGCCTCAGCATCCGCTGACCCCGCTCCGTCAGTTTACGTGGCCTACCACTTCGTGGCTGAGTTGCTGTCGTTCCCAAACGCTTCCACATTCTTATAATACAGCTGACAGTTGACTGTGGAATATTTAGGAGCGAGGAAATTTCACGACTGGACTTGTTGCACAGGTGGCATCCTATCACAGTTCCACGCTGGAATTCACTGAGTTCCTGAGAGCGACCCATTCTTTCACAAATGTTTGTAAAAACAGTCCGCATGTCTAGGTGCTTAATTTTATACACCTGTGGCCATGGAAGTGATTGGAACACCTGATTCCGATTATTTGGATTGGTGAGCGAATACTTTAGGCAATATAGTGTATGTGTAGACATTATATGTGCCAACAATACATTGTATGGGTCAAAAATCATTAGGACATTAAGTAAAGATTATGTTCTATGAAGATATTTTGTAAATTTCCTATCGTAAATATATCAACACTTTTTGAAATTTTTGATTAGTAATATTAGTAATATGCATTGCCAAGAACTTTAAAGGAAATTTCTCAATATTTTGTATTTTGTATATTTATTTATTTATTTGCAGCCTCAGATTATTCAAATAGTTGTATATTAGCCAAATTTTGTCCTATCATAACAAATAAAAAAAGCCTATTTACTCAGCTTTCAGGTGATTTATAAATCTCAATTTCGAAAAATTAATATTTATGATATTCAGGGTCACATATTAGTGTCTTGTATGATATTTAAATAAAAAATCTGATTAAAAATGTTACAGACTCAGTTAAAAGTGCCACTCACGCTTTTTATGGTAAGATAAATACATAGTATGGGTCAAAATGATAAATCTTTCTTTTATGCCAAAAATCATTAGGACATGTTCCATAAAGATATTTTGTAAATTTCCTATCGTAAATATATCAAAACTTTTTGAAATTTTTGATTAGTAATATGCATTGCTAAGAACTTTTTTTGGACAACTTTAAAGGAAATTTTCTCAATATTTTGAATTAATTATTATTATTATTTTTTTTTTTTTTTGCAGCCTCAGATTATTCAAATAGTTGTATCTCAGCCAAATATTGTCCTATCAACAAATCACACATGGATGGAAAGCCTATTTACTCAGCTTTCAGGTGGTTTATAAATATCAATTTCGAAAAATTGATACTTATGACTGGTTTTGTGGTCCAGGGTCACATATTAGTGTCTTGTATTATATTTAAATGAAAAATCTGAAAACAAACTCACGCTTTTCATGGTAAGATTTATGTATAAATGGAATTTCCTTTGAAACTTACTTGAAAGAGCCCCGTTTTTCATTAACAAGAGTAAAAAGAAGAAGAAGAACTGAGAAAAGGAGAATGGCACAGAGGGCTGTAATAGTGAATATCACTAGAGTCAGATGTAATGCGGTTTGCCTTTTTACTCAGTGGCATATATACCTCATAATACTGACTATATGTGCTTGGAATGAATTCATTACATCATTTTACTCTCTCAGCACGCAACGCATAAACTCCGAAGAAGGGGGGAGTTTCCATGTGCGTGACTACTGAATGGGTTTCGTCATTCTGGAATCGATCTATAACAACTACAATACACTCGAATTTAATTGGAACACTGCCCCAAATACTGTTTTATTAATCATAAGGCTTTGTTATTATATGGTTGATAGAGTATTGTGTGGTTGAGCGTATTTCTGCAAGGTTCAGGTAGCTGCTTACCGGGCTATTTACCCGGTGTAAACCCATAACCACTGAAAGATGAGCGGGCAAAAACGACACTTACTTACTGAGGCCACTAGTAAGTTGCTGCGTCCCAATTCGCATACTATCCGTCCTAAATAGTATTCGAAAATAGAATTAGTATGTCCCAAATCGTAGTATGTTTGAAAAAGTATTCCAAAGATTCCCGGATGGTCTACTACTTAACCTCAGAATTCGAAGTGCGGATCAATGCACACTCTAACGGCTAATATTGCCCACAACACACTGCGCCGTGAACGAGGATTCGATTAGAACTACAAACACGCATAAAAAGTGTTAAAAAACTACAAACATGGAGGATATGCGCGACCAACGGACAGATAGAGAAAGGGGTTTGATTGAGTGATAAATAATCAGTGTGTAACCTGATAAAAAATATATTTTTTAAATGTTACCCTCGTTATATTTCATGTGCAGCAACATTATGAACTTTTATAATGATAGGTTTGGTCATTAACGTTTAAATGCATAATTATGCAAACACGAGCAGAAGAGTTCTCGGCATGAAAGACTCCTGAAAGAACGTGCCTCTTCATTTCTCTCTAATACGGTAGGAAATTAAATTAAACGAAAAGTAGATAATGTTAACCAAATGTTAACTGTGATGATTGACAGGGCAGTTTAAACAGTGACAGGATTAAGCAACAGAGCGTCCGTTAAAAAAGCAGTTATGACGAAGTAGTATGTCCCAAAGCTCGCCTACTATTCTGCTACATACTCAAAAGTATGTACTTTTTCTTCACAAAAAGAGTACATACTTTTAGGGCGTAGTATAAGTAGGCGAATTGGGACGCAGCAAGTGTCTTTGAATTTGACAGACAGTGAGCTCCCTCTGGGGGTTCAATGGTGTTATTACACTTCCCTCACAGCTACTGAAGCCAAAACTGTAACTGTAACTTCGTTTTATTTTAAGCTTACTTTATTTCGAACTAATTTTAAGCGCATTTGTTTTATTCAAGACATACTTATCTGTTATGTCCATATGTCTCGGTCAGTTATGTCAATAAGCATCTCTGTTTCTAGGTCATAGTGCCTATTTTGCAAAAATAAGTCAGATGTGAGTTGGACCATCACAATCTGACCAGTCACTGCTAAAGGAATAGTAAACCCAAAAAAGAAAATTCTGTCATTAATTACTCACCCTCATGTCGTTCCAAACCCGTAAGACCTTCGGTAATCTTCAGAACATAAGTTAAAATATTTTTGATGAAATCCAAGAGCTTTCTGACCCTGCATAGACAGCAACACAAGGGACATGTTCAAGGTCCAGAAAGGTAGTAAGGACATTGTTAAAATAGTCCATGTGACATCAGTGGTTCAACCTTAATGTTATGAAGCTACGAGAATATTTTGTGCAAAAATAAAACAAAAATAATGACTTTATTCAACAGTTCTTTTCTTCCGCATCTCCATCCGTGAACACACTTCTGGAGTTTTGAAGTCGTTATCTAATTGGTTGAAGTCTACAGGATTTATTGGAGATGTGTGTTGGTTTTTTTTAATATACTATCTGGAAACAAAGACGCCATGATGCCAAAGCCCCTCATGGAAGAAGATGCTGTTGCGTTTGCAACTGTGACACTGAGTGCTTAAAGGAGAATGTCTTTCTTTCTTGAGTCGAAAGGAAATTATTATCTTTTTTAAGGAAAAAATTCCAGGATTTTTCTCCATGTAGTGGACTTCACTAGGGATCAACTGGTTGAAGGTCCAAATTGTAGTGTCAATGCAGTTTCAAAGGGCTCTACATGATCCCAGCCGAGGAATAACTTGCGAAACAAACTGCCATTTTCTTAGAAAAATGTACATTTACAGTGCCTTGCAAAAGTATTCATACCGCTTCATTTTTTTCACATTTTGTTTTGTTGCAGCATTATGTTAAACTGCTTTAAATGAGTTTTTCCCCACATCAATTTACACTCCATACACCATAATAATGACAAAGCAAATTTATTAAAAATAAACACTGAAATAAGTACATTGCATAAGTATTTATACCCTTAACTCAGTACATAGTTGAAGCACCTTTACAGCTTCAAATCTTTTTGGGTATGATGTGACAAGCTTTGCACATCTGCATTTGGCAATTATCTGCCATTCTTTGCCTCACCTTTTCACCTCTCAAGTTCTGTCAGCTTGGATGGGGGCTGGCAGACATTTTCTAGAGTCCTAGTTGTTCCAATCATCTTCCATTACGGATAATGGAGGCTACATACTTCTGTGAACCTTCAATGCAGCAGATTTTTTTCTGAACTCTTCCCTAGATCATTGCCTTAACGCAAGTCTGTCACTGAGCTCTACAGGCAGTTATCTTGACCTCAGGACTTGGTTTTTGCTCTGATATGCATTTTCAGCTGTTAGACCTTTTCTGAGAGGTGTGTGCCTTTCTAAATCATACTCATTCAAATGAATTTGCCACAGTTTAACTCCACTCGAAGTGTAGTAACATCTAGAAGCAATATGAATGCTCCTGAGCTAAATTTCGAGTGCCCCAGAAAAGGGTATGAATACTTATGCAACGGGATCTTTTCAGTTTTTTTTTTTTCTAATAAATTTGCAAAGGTGTTACAAACGTGTTTTGTGCTTTGTCATTATGGTGTATGAGATGTAGATTGATGTGGAAAAAAAGTAATTTAAAGCAGTTTAACATAATGCTGCAACAAAACAAAATGAAAAAAATGAAAAATGAATGAATACTTTTGCAAGGCACTGTATATACTTTTTAACCACAAATGCTCATCTTGCACTAGCTGACCTTGTGGATTATGTAATAATGTTGGAAAGGTCACACGTGATGGTTTGTGGTTAAAAAGTATATACATTTGTATTTTTCTTAGAAAATGTCAGATCGTTTCGCTAGATAAGACCCTCATTTTTTTGGCTGGGATTGTGTAGAGCCCTTTGAAGCTGCATTGAAACTGCAATTTGGACCTACAACCCATTGATCCCCACTGAAGTCCACTATATGGAGAAAATCCTGGAATGTTTTCCTCAAAAACCTTAATTTCTTTGCAACTAAAGAAACAAAGACATGAACATCTTGAATGACATGGGGGTGAGTAAATTATCAAGAAATTTGTATTCTGGAAGTGAACTTCTCCTTTAGGTATGTGAAATATGGTAAAGTTCACATCTTAAACTCTTTGAAAGACACTTTACACATCAGTCGTTTTGTGCCCCTAAATATGACGCGGCACAAAATGAAACGTGATTGGTTGCTTTACCTGTCAGTCATATTGCCTCTTGGGCAGTCCTTGGCCATTCAAGGCATCCATGGTTCCCAGACCCTTCTAGCTGTTTTCAGAAAAGTTGAGCTGACATTTTCTTCATCTAGCCTCCATGCGATGCCTAAGGTAGCCTTTATATACAGTGTTTACCCTGGTAACAATTGCTTTTTCATAAATGCCACCTATAGAGGGTTTGCACTTACATCAGTTTAGTCAGTTACCCAGATGCATGGACATATTGGAGATACAGGGATGTAAAGAACAGTGTGGATTGCATGGTTAATGTACTACTGAATACGATGTTTTGCTAATTTACGCTGTGTAAACCACAGTAGAAAAAAACATGTGGAAGTTGCTAAATCATATAGAGAAGGAACTAGTAAGCAGGAAAGGGGCGCAATATTTTGACAAACTAAAGTTAATAGGTGGTAAAGATACATACAAACAGTATTAATTAAGATATTAGCCTAATATTTCACCTACCTGACCGGAAATGATAAGAACAAACACGAATGTTGTCAAGATTCTTGCTCTGGAAATCCTGGTTCAGTTTGGCCAACCACAAACGCCTTTGGTTCCTCAGACAGTTTTTTTGCACTCTTCTCCTTGATTTGTTATAACTTTTGGGAGTCTATATTACTCCAGATTAGGGGTGTGTGATATAACGATTTTTGATCATAAATGATTAAAATGTCTCCACAATCTGCTTTTGAAAAAATATCGTAGTATTTCATCAGTATTATAATCACAACATATTCACTCACGGGACACTGCACTTATTCACAATCACAAAAGTACATTATTTGCATGTGCTTTAAAGCCTTGCCAGTTAAATAACGTTATTTTGTTCGCCTGCTATTCTGGAATGCGCTTCATGAGCGTGTACACCTGAAGCACATGTGCTAATATGGAATGCCAAAAGGGCCAAAAACAGAGAATTTTAATGCGTCAACCAAGCGTGGACATCCATGGACATTGTTTTGCAACAAAATTGAAACAACATTTAATTCTATTGTAATATCAGAATTTTCTTATTTAAACTGCTAATTCCAATAATTATTTCAATTCCCCTTTTTTCACAGGTCCACAGTTTGCAGGCAGCCTCATGAAGCACATATTTTGGTGACGTGCACTGTTATAATATTATGTAACTAGATTATTGGATAAAAAGGGGTAACAACCTATTCAAGAATAGAACAATATGAATAATACACAAGTCCTTTTATACATGTACTGCAAGTACATGGAACATTTCCATTTCTTTCCGCTAAGTTTATATGACATTGCAGCATTGTAAGCCCTTCAACACACTTTAAACAGCAGTTTACTTAACCAGATCTTAGAGCAGAAAAGACTGTACATGATTTAGTCATCTTGACATTTAGGACACAAACAATATACTTTTTCACCCATTTTGTTTACACTGCAGGGCCTGCTTTCTATCAAAACCCAATTTAACACATGACCAATCATCAATCGTCATCAAACTGAGAGCAAATATTGACAAAAAGACAAACAAGTGGTGTGTAATATGTTTATTTTTGGTTGAATAGAAAACAAAACTGACATTAATTACAGGATCAAAAAGTACTTTTCACATAAACACAAAATTACACATTTCTAGCAGCTCGGCTTCAATAATCCTTTAAAGTCACTAATATTTCATGATGATGGATGAGGATGATGAAGATTGAGGTTGAGAAAATAAGTGCTACAGTTGTGTAAAGTGAGAACAGTTGAATAAGAAAGAGAGAAACTCAAAGAGATGCTTTCATGACTGACTTTACTGACCTGTTATGGTAGTTTTGAATGAGAAATGACTGTTAATTGAAGCCCTAACGCCTGTATCAGGCTTTACAGCATATGTCGCTATAGTACATGTAAGCACCAGGTGGGACGGACACTCTCCAGACACAAGAGGTCAAAGCGTTTGACCCTTCCACCAACCCCTAGAGGTAAACTCTGTGTGCATATGACTTTTCCTAAGAATTGGGAGTTTTTATCTCACAATTGTGACTTTTTTCCTAAGAATTCCAAGTTTACATTTTGGAATTGTGACTTTTTTCCTCCGAATTCCAGGTTTATATCTCGCAATTGTGACTTTTTTCCTTAGAATTGTAAATTTATATTTCACAATTGTGACTTTTTTCCTCAGAATTCTAAGTTTATATCTTGCAATTGTGACTTTTTCCCTCAGAATTCCAAGTTTATATCTCGCAATTGTGACTTTTTTCCTAAGAATTCCAAGTTTATATCCTGCAATTGTGACTTTTTTCCTCAGAATTCCAAGTTTATATCTCGCAATTGTGACTTTTTTCCTAAGAATTCCAAGTTTATATCTCGCAACTGTGACTTTTTTTCCTCAGAATTCCAAGTTTATATCTCGCAATTGTGACTTTTTTCCTAAGAATTCCAAGTTTATATCTTGCAATTGTGACTTTTTCCCTCAGAATTCCAAGTTTATATTTCACAATTGTGACTTTTTTCCTAAGAATTCCAAGTTTATATCTCGCAATTGTGACTTTTTTCCTCAGAATTCCAAGTTTATATCTCGCAATTGTGACTTTTTCCCTCAGAATTCCAAGTTTATATCTCGCAAATGTGACTTTTCCTCAGAATTGGGAGTTTTTATCTCACAATTGTGATTTTTTCCCCCCTCAGAATTACAAGTTTATATCTCGCAAATGTGACACTTTTCCCCAGAATTCCAAGTTTATATCTCGCAATTGTGACTTTTTTCCTCAGAATTCCAAGTATATATATCGCAATTGTGACTTTTTTCCTCAGAATTCCAAGTATATATCTCACAAATGTGACTTTTCCCCAGAATTCCAAGTTTATATCTCGCAATTGTTACTTTTTTCCTCAGAATTCCAAGTTTATATCTCACAATTGTGACTTTTTTCCTCAGAATTGAGTTATCTCGCAATTGTGAAATTTAGATGACATTGCAGCATTGTAAGCCCTTCAACAAATGTCCTTCAACACACTTTAAACAACAGTTTACTTAACCAGATCTTAGAGCAGAAAAGACTACATGATTTAGTCATCTTGACATTTAGGACACAAACAATATACCTTTTCACCCATTTTGTTTACACTGCAGGGCCTGCTTTCTATCAAAACCCAATTTAACACATTACCAATCATCAATCGTCATCAAACTGAGAGCAAATATTGACAAAAAGACAAACAAGTGGTGTGTAATATGTTTATTTTTGGTTGAATAGAAAACAAAACTGACATTAATTACAGGATCAAAAAGTACTTTTCACATAAACACAAAATTACACATTTCTAGCAGCTCAGCTTCAATAATCCTTTAAAGTCGGTAATATTGCATGATGATGACGATGAGGATGATGAAGATTGAGGTTGAGAAAATAAGTGCTACAGTCGTGTAAAGTGAGAACAGTTGAATAAGAAAGAGAGAAACTCAAAGAGACGCTTTTTTATGACTGACTTTACTGACCTGTTATGGTAGTTTTGAATGAGAAATGACTGTTAATTGAAGCCCTAACGCCTGTATCAGGCTTTACAGCATATGTCGCTATAGTACATGTAAGCACCAGGTGGGATGGACACTCTCCAGACACAAGAGGTCAAAGCGTTTGACCCTTCCACCGACCCCTAGAGGTCAACTCTTGTGTGCATATGACTTTTCCTAAGAATTGGGAGTTTTTATCTCACAATTGTGACTTTTTTCCTAAGAATTCCAAGTTTATATCTCGCAATTGTGACTTTTTTCCTAAGAATTCCAAGTTTATATCTCGCAATTGTGACTTTTTTCCTTAGAATTCCAAGTTTACATTTTGCAATTGTGACATTTTTCCTCAGAATTCCAAGTTTATATCTCGCAATTGTGACTTTTTTCCTTAGAATTGTAAGTTTATATTTCACAATTGTGACTTTTTTCCTCAGAATCCCGTTTATATCTCGCAATTGTGACTTTTTTCCTCAGAATCCCAAGTTTATATCTCGCAATTGTGACTTTTTTCCTCAGAATCCCAAGATTATATCTCGCAATTGTGACTTTTTTCCTCAGAATCCCAAGATTATATCTCGCAATTGTGACTTTTTTCCTCAGAATCCCAAGTTTATATCTCGCAATTGTGACTTTTTTCCTCAGAATTCCAAGTTCATATCTCGCAATTATGACTTTTTTCCTCAGAATCCCAAGTTTATATCTCGCAATTGTGACTTTTTTCCTCAGAATTCCAAGTTCATATCTCGCAATTATGACTTTTTTCCTCAGAATTCCAAGTTTATATCTCGCAAATGTGACTTTTCCTCAGAATTGAGAGTTTTTATCTCACAATTGTGATTTTTTTTCCCCCCTCAGAATTCCAAGTTTATATCTCTCAATTGTGACTTTTTTCCTCAGAATTCCAAGTTTATATCTCGCAATTGTGACTTTTCCTCAGAATTGGGAGTTTTTATCTCACAATTGTGATTTTTTTTTCCCATCAGAATTCCAAGTTTATATCTCAGAAATGTGACTTTTCCTCAGAATTCCAAGTTTATATCTCGCAATTGACTTTTTCCCTCAGAATTCCAAGTTTATATCTCGCAATTGTGACTTTTTTCCTAAGAATTCCAAGTTTATATCTCGCAATTGTGACTTTTTCCCTAAGAATTCCAAGTTTATATCTCGCAATTGTGACTTTTTTCCTCAAAATTCCAAGTTTATATCTCGCAATTGTGACTTTTTTCCTCAGAATTGTAAGTTTATATCTCGCAATTTTGACTTTTTTCCTAAGAATTCCAATTTTATATCTCGCAATTGTGACTTTTTTCCTAAGAATTCCAAGTTTATATCTCGCAATTGTGACTTTTTTCCTCAGAATTCCAAGTTTAGATCTCACAATTGTGACTTTTTTCCTTAGAATTGTAAGTTTATATTTCACAATTGTGACTTTTTTCCTCAGAATTGTAAGTTTATATTTCACAATTGTGACTTTTTTCCTCAGAATTCCAAGTTTATATTTCGCAATTGTGACTTTTTTTCCTCAAAATTCCAAGTTTATATCTCGCAATTGTGACTTTTTTCCTTAGAATTGTAAGTTTATATTTCACAATTGTGACTTTTTTCCTCAGAATTGTAAGTTTATATTTCCCAATTGTGACTTTTTTCCTCAGAATTCCAAGTTTATATTTCGCAATTGTGACTTTTTTCCTCAAAATTCCAAGTTTATATCTCGCAATTGTGACTTTTTTCCTCAGAATTCCAAATTTATATCTCGCAATTGTGACTTTTTTCCTCAAAATTCCAAGTTTATATCTCGCAATTGTGACTTTTTTCCTTAGAATTGTAAGTTTATATTTCACAATTGTGACTTTTTTCCTCAGAATTCCAAGTTTATATCTCGCAATTGTGACTTTTCCTCAGAATTGGGAGTTTTTATCTCACAATTGTGATTTTTTTCCCCCTCAGAATTCCAAGTTTATATCTCAGAAATGTGACTTTTCCTCAGAATTCCAAGTTTATATCTCGCAATTGTGACTTTTTTCCTAAGAGTTCCAAGTTTATATCTCGCAATTGTGACTTTTTTCCTCAGAATTCCAAGTTTATATCTCACAATTGTGACTTTTTTCCTTAGAATTGTAAGTTTATATTTCACAATTGTGACTTTTTTCCTCAGAATTCCAAGTTTATATTTCGCAATTGTGACTTTTTTCCTCAAAATTCCAAGTTTATATCTCGCAATTGTAAAATTTAGATGACACTGCAGCAGTTTACTTATCCAGATCTTAGAGCAGAAAAGACTGTACATGATTTAGTCCTCTTGACATTTAGGACCAAAACAATGGTCTTTTTTCATTCATTTTGTTTACACTGCGGGGCCTGCTTTCTATCAAAACTAGATTTAACACATTACCAATCATCAGTCGTCATCAAACCGAGAGCAAATATTGACAAAAAGACAAACAAGTGGTGTGTAATATGTTTATTGTTGGTTGAATAGAAAACAAAAAAAAATTACATTAATTACAGGATCAAAAAATACTTTTCACATAAACACAAAATTACACATTTCTAGCAGCTCAGCTTCAATAATCCTTTAAAGTCACTAATATTTCATGATGATGACGATGAGGATGATGAAGATTGAGGTTGAGAAAATAAGTGCTACAGTCGTGTAAAGTGAGAACAGTTGAATAAGAAAGAGAGAAACTCAAAGAGACGCTTTCATGACTGACTTTACTGACCTGTTATGGTAGTTTTGAATGAGAAATGACTGTTAATTGAAGCCCTAACGCCTGTATCAGGCTTTACAGCATATGTCGCTATAGTACATGTAAGCACCAGGTGGGACGGACACTCCAGACACAAGAGGTCAAAGCGTTTGACCCTTCCACCGACCCCTAGAGGTCAACTCTGTGTGTGTGTGTGTGTGTGTGTGTGTGTGTGTGTGTGTGTGTGTGTGTGTGTGTGTGTGTGTGTGTGTGCATGCATATATATGAGAAATGTACTTACATGTACATGCAAGTACAGTTTTTGTTGTGTCGACAACTGTAAACGATATAATTGAGAAGCCTGGTGGAAATGTAGATTAGAGGATTTTGTGTGCAGGCACATGGTACATCAGAAAGGGCAGAGAGCGGACTAAAGTATCGATTCGAAAGCTAAAGAGACCTTTACTATGTTTACGCACAAGTTCAACATTTACAGAAAAATAAAGTTTATTGCGTCCCTAGATTAGACTCCTGCAATATGCAGGAACACAATCAGATAAATAAAAGTGTATTATCTGGCCTTTAAATTAAACTGCATTTTGACGGGACAAAAAGGCAGTGATGTGAGGTAAGAAAAATGTGAGATCAAACTGGATTTTTTTTTTTAAATTAACAAGTCAAGCAGTAATTAGATGAATTATAGAAAGCAGATTTACATATCAGAAAGAAGCTGAGTGTTTGGGCGAGGTTAAAAAATTTAAAGTGAGTTCTCACTAAAATGCAAGGTCAAGTTACATATTTAGAAAAGTAAATAGGGTGAATTTTTCACTGACCTTTAATAATTAAAAGCAAAACCAGAATAAAAGATAAGAGAGAGACAGACAGACAAACAAACCACAGTCCCTACATACAAATTTGGCAGAAACTGGACAAAATTATTAGTGGAAGACATAATCGGTGTGAGTCGGACTGCAGGAGTCTGAATCTATGAATCTATGAATAATGAGCATTATTATTTAGCATTATAACATTTTAATTTTCATAAATTAAGCATTTTCCTGCACTATATTACTGTAATACAAAAAAAAGCTCATTAATATAATGTGAAAAACATTATGGTCATATTAGTTGTACTGCCTTCATGCAGATTTTAATTAATTTTAATATTCTTGATGCTATCACAGTGCATATATATATATATATATACTGCTGTTGAAAAGTTTATGCTCATAAAAGTTCTATTTATTTGATTAAAAATACAGGAAAAAACATAATATTATTAAATATTATTGCCATTTAAAATAACAGTTTTCTATTTTAATATACTTTAAGATATAATTTATTTCTGTGATGCAACAATGTTTTTTTTCAGTGCTACACAATTCTTAAGAAATCATTCTAATATGCTGATTTATTATCGATGTTGTAAATAGTTGTGCTGCTTAATACATTTTTTGGAACCTGTGATAAATAAAAAGTTAAAAAGAACAGCATTTATTCATTTTGATTTTTTATCTTTCAATTATGACTTTTTTCCTAAGAATTGTGGGGATTTTTTATCTCGCAACTGTTACTTTTCTCAAAATTGCGAGTTTATATCTCACAATTGACTCTTTTTCCTCAGAATTGTGACTTTTTTTCTTGCAACTGTTTCTTTTCTCAGAATTGTGACTTATTTTCCTCAGAATTAAGTTTATATCTCACAATTGACTTTTTTTCCTCAGAAATGTGAATTTTTATCTCACAATTGTGACTTTTTTCCTCAGAATTGAGTTTATATCTTGCAACTGTGACTTTTTTCCTCAGAATTGAGTTTATATCTCGCAATTGTGACTTTTTTCCTCAGAATTGAGTTTATATCTCGCAATTGTGACTTTTTTCCTCAGAATTGAGTTTATATCTCGCAATTGTGACTTTTTTCCTCAGAATTGCAAGTTTTGCTGGATAAAAGTATTAGTTTATTAATTTTATCTCACAATTTTGATTTGATTTTTTTCCCTCAGAATTGAGTTTATATCTTGCAATTGTGACTTTTTTTATCAGAAATGTGAAATTTTATCTCGCAATTGTGACTTTTTTCCTCAGAATTGCAAGTTTTGCTGGATGAAAGTATTAATTTATTAATTTTATCTCACAATTTTGATTTGATTTTTTTTCCTCAGAATTGAGTTTATATCTTGCAATTGTGACTTTTTTTCCTCAGAAATGTGATTTTTTTATCTCACAATTGTGACTTTTTTCTCAGACTTGCAAGTTTATATCTCGCAATTGAGACTTTTACCTCAGAATTGTAAGTTTATATTTTATACAATAATATTTCACAATATTATTTCTTCTATATATTTTTTAATCAAATAAACGCAGCCTTGTTGAGCAGAAAAGACATTAAACATTAAAAATCTTACTGATCCCAAACTTTTGAACAGCAGATGCTTTTTTAGATTCACCCAATTCACCTATTCAGACTCCAAATGCCTTTATCAATAAAATATGTGTTACATAACAGATTTATGAATCCAGCGTGCACTAATACGTAGGCGGGTGATGAAAAATGAAAAACTACACTCCCTGAGTTTCTAAAAGTCTGAATGTGTCTGTCTCTCTCATTCTTTGTCCCTCACGCATATAAAAACACACCACTATAATTAAAAAATGGCACGACCACAACTATCAGGAAGGATGATCATTTGGATAAGGATTCATTTGCAGGGCCTCCTATATATGATGAGCACCGATAATTACATGCTGATCAGGTAGAGCAATCATGGCTTTGAGGCTCCAAGATCCACACAAACGAACCACTGTAGGAGGCAAATCAGTACTACTAAGTGCACAGGGTCAGTATGAAACCATAAAACAGACGCTCTGAGGTATGCACGATTTCGTCTTTTTCCTATTAAGACATAAATTCATCTTTAGTCAGCACAAAACATCATCACACAGTACTAGAATCTGAAGAGGTGTCTTGTGGTCTAGTTGCTTTAGTGTAAAAGTGCCGTCTTCCTGGTTAAACCTGCAGGACGGGGTCGGTTGAGGCAGTTTGGTTAAGATCGTGACCATCTCTTGTTTTTTAAACAGGGCATCTAATGAGTTCTGAGGAAAATGTACCCGTTAATTAGCTCATAAGGACAGATCTCCATGACAACACGGACAGAAACTGGTGGTTAAAGGGCTTCTGGGAAATAGTTGACAAATGGACAGATGAAAGTGCAGAGAGAAACTACAGCTCTGTTCCAAATACTAGCGAGCTGCCTTCATGCCTACGGCCTAAATCAGCATCCTGACCTCACTAATGCTCAATTCACAATTGATTTAATGTATAGTCACTATTTCTCTTGGCTGAATTGTTTCAGCTCACTAGTTTTTGGAAGAGATTGAGGAAAGCTGCTCTCACTAAACACGTGAGACATGTTAATGTAATCGACGATACAAAAACAAAATTATCAAAAAGAATAAACAGCTTCAAATGTCACATAGTAACTGATTAATACTCATAAACATGGCCCACTTATTGTAATACTACTATGTTGTTTTGCTCAGAGCAGTCAGTTCTTACCATTCTTAAACGAATCACAGATGTGACATTTTTATAGTGTCGTCACTCGGTTCAGATCGCACTTTGATTGTCTTCAGAAGTCCATTCAACTCGATTCCAAATGCCAGATTGGGTTTTCAATATAACAAGACACAACACATATAACCAAAATATAATTTCTTAAAAAAATACAATAAATGGGAGTCAAATGTGGAGAAAGGACACAGAGAGATTTTACAAAATAGAACATGTAGTGATTTTGTCCTCGAGTGGATCTCAGGAAAATTGTCAAGGAATACCTGGGGCATATTTTACCCCAAAAATAAGAAATTTTATTTTGCATAAATAGTAGACTCAAATAAACTGATGTAGGATTTACTTTAAATTTAAATGTTGAAGTTTCAATGAATTAAATGTGAAATAAGTGACTAAAATAATATTTTCTTGTAAAAACTGTTGCAATAATGTTTTTTGTACTGATTTATGTATTATATAAATTTGTTGGAAATATGCTTAATAGTTATAAAACCAGGGTTCGTACAGATACTGTAAAATGAAATTGCAAAATCGCTCCGAAATCCGGATCTGAATCAAATGATTTGCACTCCGAAGTTCGATCTAAAGCAAAAGATTTGCAAACCTGCTCCGAAGTTCAGATCTAAATCAAATGATTCGCGATCCACGCCCTAAAGTTCAGATCTAAAGCAAATGATTTGTGATCCATGCTCTAAAGTTCAGATCTAAAGCAAATGATTCGCGATCCACGATCTAAAGTCCTGAACTTAATCAAATAATCTATGCTCCGAAGTTCCGATCTTAAGCAAAAGATTTGCGAACCCGCTCTGAAGTTCCGATCGAAATCAAATAATTTGTGATTCACAATGTGAAGTCCCGATCTGAATCAAATGATTCGCGCTCTGAAGATCCGATCTAAAGCAAAAGATTCACGATCCACGATTTGAAGTACTGAACTAAATCAAATGATGCACGCTCCGAAGTTCCGATCTTAAGCAAAAGATTTGCAAACCCGCTCTGAAGTTCCGATCGAAATCAAATAATTTGTGATTCACGATTTGACGTCCCGATCTGAATCAAAAGATTTGCGCTCTAAAATTCAGATCAAAATCAAATGAATCATGATGCATGCTCCAAAGTTCCGATCTAAAGCAAAAGATTTGTGAACCCTCTCCGAAGTTCAGATCTAAAGCAAAAGAATCGCAATCCACGATCTGAATTCCCAATCTAAAGCAAAAGATTTGCGAACCCGCTCCGAAGTTCAGATCTAAAGCAAATGAATCGCAATCCACGATCTGAATTCCCAATCTAAAGCAAAAGATTTGCGAACCCGCTCCGAAGTTCAGATCTAAAGCAAATGAATCGCAATCGACGCTCTAAAGTTCCGATCTAAATCAAATGATTCACGATTCACGCTCTAAAGTTCTGATCTAAAGCAAATGAATCATGATGCATGCTCCAAAGTTATGATCTAAAGCAAAAGATTTGTGAACCCTCTCCGAAGTTCAGATCTAAAGCAAATGAATCGCAATCGACGCTCTAAAGTTCCGATCTAAATCAAATGATTCACGATTCACGCTCTAAAGTTCTGATCTAAAGCAAATGAATCATGATGCATGCTCCAAAGTTATGATCTAAAGCAAAAGATTTGTGAACCCGCTCCGAAGTTCAGATCTAAAGCAAATGAATCGCAATCCACGATCTGAATTCCCAATCTAAAGCAAAAGATTTGCGAACCCTCTCCGAAGTTCAGATCTAAAGCAAAAGAATCGCAATCCACGATCTGAATTCCCAATCTAAAGCAAAAGATTTGCGAACCCGCTCCGAAGTTCAGATCTAAAGCAAATGAATCGCAATCGACGCTCTAAAGTTCCGATCTAAATCAAATGATTCACGATTCACGCTCTAAAGTTCTGATCTAAAGCAAATGAATCATGATGCATGCTCCAAAGTTATGATCTAAAGCAAAAGATTTGTGAACCCTCTCCGAAGTTCAGATCTAAAGCAAATGAATCGCAATCGACGCTCTAAAGTTCCGATCTAAATCAAATGATTCACGATTCACGCTCTAAAGTTCTGATCTAAAGCAAATGAATCATGATGCATGCTCCAAAGTTATGATCTAAAGCAAAAGATTTGTGAACCCGCTCCGAAGTTCAGATCTAAAGCAAATGAATCGCAATCCACGATCTGAATTCCCAATCTAAAGCAAAAGATTTGTGAACCCGCTCCGAAGTTCAGATCTAAAGCAAATGAATCGCAATCCACGATCTGAATTCCCAATCTAAAGCAAAAGATTTGTGAACCCGCTCCGAAGTTCAGATCTAAAGCAAATGAATCGCAATCCACGATCTGAATTCCCAATCTAAAGCAAAAGATTTGCGAACCCGCTCCGAAGTTCAGATCTAAAGCAAATGAATCGCAATCGACGCTCTAAAATTCCGATCTAAATCAAATGATTCACGATTCACGCTCTAAAGTTCTGATCTAAAGCAAATGAATCATGATGCATGCTCCAAAGTTACGATCTAAAGCAAAAGATTCATGATCCACGATCTGAAGTCCCGACCTGAATCAAATGATGTGCGCACCGAAGTTCCAAACTAAAGCAAAAGATTTGTAAACCCGCTCCGAAGTTCCAATCGAAATCAAATGATTTGTGATCCACGATCTGAAGTCCCGATCTGAATAATGATTCACAAACCATTATTTCCAATCAGGACTCGGATTGCGAATCATTTGACTAAGATCAGAACTTTCTGTATGACAAATCATTTGATTTGAATCAGACATTGAATCATTTGTGAAAGGATTCACGAACCTATTCCGATCTAAATCAAATGATTTGTGATACGTGCTCTGAAGTCCCAACCCGAATCAAATAATTCACAATATGCGAGGTTCCAATCTAAATCAAATGATTTACAATATTCGATTTGAAGTCCCGATCTGAAACAAATGATTTGTGATATGCGATCCGATTGGTTTCAAAACAGTGAATCATTTTGCGACACAATGATTTAACTGATTCATAGTTTCTGTTTCACCCATCACAACATGCTTTTTAAAAATCTTTACAAACCATGTTGAAATTCTAAATTCTTTTATTTGAATTTGATCTGGTTTTTGCTAGTGAATCGCTTGAAATGAATGATCGAAGTCATGAGTTTAAATCAATCGGAGCGATTTCAGAGTAAATGACCCAATTGATTTGGTTCATCTGTTCCTCTTTTCACAGTTTTAGCCATGTTTACACAACACTGTCAGGACTACTACTTGCTAGCTCGATTGTTTTCTGGTATAACTGAAATAAGCGAAAAAGATGTTTTTTTGAATTGCGTGACTTTTGCATGAAAAGATGTGTGCTTATTGACTACATTAAACACTTATTTCATAGATACATTGTCTTTTAATAATTCAAGCACTTTTGAAGTACCTCTTCAGGAATTTTGCTATTTTCAAAGGTTTTTCAGGCCTTAAAGTCTTGTACGAATCCTGTAAAGCTAAAAAACAAATATTCATGCAAAGTATAATTTCTCTTTATTTTCCTTTGGCATTTTCTCATGAGATTCACCTCCTTTCTGAATATTGATCCTTTAGTTTTCATCTGGCTCAATGGTCATGGCACAGTTTGTGAACTCCTTACTGCATAGCTGATTACTGAACTAAATATAGCAGATATTATTAAGGACAGAGGATTGGCTTTTAAAAAAATTCATAAAAATGATTCCTCGTTTAGTTTTCATTTCTACAATGATTCATAAGCGATACACAGCTGCGGTACGTTATGATAAGAAAATCATGGCTGAGGTTATCAAAGTCGGTAGCAGAAAGTGCACGGATAAAGATGGATTTGTCTCGTAAAAGTTTCCGAAATCAATTCCAAGCAAGTCTATGGAGGATTTTTTAAAAATCGTATTATGAAAACATCTAAAGCTTACAAATTTGATTTGCATAATCTAGACAATAAACTATCAAGCTCAATGAAAACAGCACTTTTCTCCGTGCCGGAAATGCTACTCTCTCACATCAAATTAATGTTTTCTTTATAAAGGTGCTAAAGCTAATTTAACTGGCGGCTCCCGCACTACCTGAGCTCTGTGAAACGCGAGCAGAAGGTGATTTGGGTCCAAATCTGTGCACGGAAGTCGTTCGATCATTCAGGAGCTGGTGGAAATAGCAGTGCGGGCCACTGGAGGAGGGTTTGGGCTCTTGATGGATGATCATGTCTCCTCTCCAGAAGAGCAGACGAGCAGGGGGGAAAGCCTTGAGACCTCAAGTTTGATTAGAGCCAAGCAAAGAGGAAATACATCACACACCATCTCTGACACACACTCACTAACACACACCACAAGCAGTGCTGGTGAGATGAATCCCTGCAGAAAGACACAGAAACAACAGACATCACACACTCAGCTGGTTGCCGGTTTTTCATGTTGCACATCAAATATTAGGCTTGAGTAACCCTTCATCTACAGTATAATAGATGAGAGAAATGGTATCCTAGATGTCCAGTTATTAACTTTTTTGCGACAGAAAAGAAAATCACAAACCATAAAAATTTCATTAAATTGTACTGTACAGTTTTTGTCTCTCTCTCTCTCTTTCTCTCTCTCTCTCTCTCTCTCTCTCTCTCTATATATATATATATACATACATACATACACATACAGTCAAGCCCAAAATTATTCATACCCCTGGCAAATTCTGACTTAAAGTTACTTTTATTCAACCAGCAAGTTTTTTTTTGACCGGAAATGACAAAGGCTTCTCCCAAAAGTTAATAAGACGATGTACAAGAGGCATCATTGTGGAATAAAATATTTCTCAGCTTTTATTTACATTTGAACAAAAAGTGACATGTCCAAAATTATTCATACCCTTTGCAAACTGTCACAGTCTATGACAAAATCTAAAGTTCTATACCATTCCAAATAGTCCAAGCTGTTCTAAAGCATCCTAATTACCCTGATTCATTGAGAACAGCTGTTTTAATCAACTCAACAGGTGAAAAACAGAAGCTCTCTGCTGTTGGTTTGTGGACAGTCATGGCTAAAGCAAGAGCTCACTGAGGACCTGCGGCTGCGCATTGTGGCTGCTCACAAGTCAGGAAAGGGCTATAAAACCATATCTAAATGTTTTGAAGTTCCAGTGGCTACAGTGCAAAGTATTATTAAAAAATACAAGACGTTCCGCACTATGAAAAATCTCAGAGGACGTGGTCGGAAGCCAAAAGTGACACCTGTGCTGGCCAGGTAGACGGTGGGCCGAGGGTCCGTATCTGCTTTACTTTTCGAAATGGATGATCCCCATGGAGGGAGAACCTGGATTTGTAAAGTTGGGACGGTTGTTTTATTCTCAACGATATGAAAAGTGTTGCCACTCCCATTTATTGCACATTTTCCACGAAATCATAATTCGCGACCCGTAAATATGCAGGCAAACGCGGTTGCCTACTATATCAGTTGAGCCAATAGCGCGGCAAGATATTGACACGGGATTATTATTAACCAATCAGATGTAGTTTATTTAGAACAGCTGTTACACGGATGATTTAGCTATCAGACACGAGCAGCAGCAGCGCATTGCATATACAAACACAATTTTTCTCCCCATAGACAGATAATATGGAATAATAAATATATTAAATATAAGAACAAAACCATTTTTTATAATAATTGGATTGAAAATGGTATTCTGTTGGTTTCACAGCTGTTTAATAATGAAAGATATCTTCTTACATATAGCGAATTTTTAAAGAAATTTGGTATTCCAATCCCTCCTCGTGAATATAGCATTGTAATTGATGCAATACCAGCGGGATTTACGAGACTTTTACAAGGTTGTAATGAATCCATGCAGTCAACTTTCAAAAAAGAGATTTTACTAAATGGTATTAATATTAAAGATAAAAAATGCAATAATTCTCTTTTTAGATATTTGATTCATTGTCCTGCAACATTTCGATGTAAATACTTTTGGAATAACCATTTTGAGAATATCAATTGGAAACTGATTTGGACCTATAATAACAAATTTTGTGTCACCAACAAAGTCAATGAAACTTATTTTAAAATTATACACATGATTTATCCAACTAACCTGTTTCTCAAGAGATTCAAAAATGATTTAGATGAATTTTGTGTTTTTTGTGGAATAACTGCTGAGTCTATTTTGCATCTTTTTTTTGAATGTATATATGTGAAATACTTCTGGATTGACATTGAATGTTTACTTGTAATGTTGAGTGGTTCTAAAATTAATATAAGTAAAAGAGATGTTATTTTCTTTTGTGATAAAAAAGACATGGATAACGGTCACAATTTTATGTTAAATCTTCTTATATTATTGGGAAAGTTTTACATACACAAATGTAAATGGTCTGGAATTAAGCCCAGTATTTCTCATTTCAAAATTGACTTAAGAAATTATTTTGAAACTCTTCAAGGACTGTCAAGCCGAAAAGCTATCAGAACTTTAACCATTTTAAAAAAACTGAACTCTTCCTCTTTGTTATGATTATTTTGTATATCCCCTTGTTTTTTTTCTTATTATTGTTAATTTTTTTCACATTTAATTTTTTTTTTCTTCTAAAAATTAATCAGTGTTTATGATTGTAATACATTGTGAATTGAATGTTAATTGTTCAAGTAATGCAATAAAAAAAAAAAAAAAGCAGCAGCGCATTGATCATCGTCAAGGACATTCATTGTGTGATTGGAAGTATTCATTTAATTAGAATATGATATCTATATAAAATGTTTGTTTTGTACACTGTGTTGTTCAAACGTGTGTAAGCGTCTCGTTAGTGTCGTTTTAGTAGGGTAACGTTTCAGTTGGCGAACTAGTAGTAGCCATAGCCGTTGTAGAATATCATATTTAATATCTATTTAATATTTACTATCATATTTTACTTTCGGGCTAGGCCTTTTCACATATATGTGCAGTGTAGTTGCAGTAACAATATAAGATTAGTACAAAAAATAATATAAATTAAATATATTATATATAAGAGCAAAATAGATATACAGTATGAACAACATATACAGATATATCTGTATATGTTGTTCATACTGTATATCTATTTTGCTCATATATAATATATTTAATTTATATTATTGTAAACCATACTATCTTAACTGTATACTACTGTCCATACTGCACTGTACAGTACAGGTCAAAAGTTTGGAAACATTACTATTTTTAATGTTTTTGAAAGAAGTCTCTTCTGCTCATAAAGCCTGCATATATTTGATCAAAAATACAGAAAAAACAATAATAGTGTGAAATATTATTACAATTTAAAATAATAGTTTTCTATTTGAATATACTTTAAAAAGTTGTTTCTGTGATGCAAAGCTGAATTTTCAGCATAATTACTCCAGTCTTCAGTGTCACATGTGACATCCAGTCTATCACATGATCCTTTACAAATCATTCTAATATTCTGATTTATTATGAGTGTTGGAAACAGTTCTGCTGCCTAATATATTTGATGAATAAAAGGTTAAAAAGAACTGCATTTATTCAAAATAATAAATAAAAAAATTCTAATAATATAAATCTTTACTATCACTTTTTATCAATTGAACACATCCTTGTTGAATAAAAGTATTGATTTTATAGCAGCAGAACTGTTTCCAACTTTGATAATGAATCATATTAGAATGATTTCTAAATGATCATGTGATAATGATCCTAAAAATTCAGCTTTAAATCACAGAAATAATTTAAAGTATAATAAATTGAAAATCAATCATTTTAAATTGTAATAATATATAACAATGTTACATTTTTTTCTGTATTTTTTTTAACAAATAAATGCAGGCTTGATGAGCAGAAGAAACTTCTTTCAAAAACATTAAAAATAGTAATGTTTCCAAACTTTAGACCTGTACTGTGTCTAATACTGCACCGCCTGTCTATACAATATAATACCAACCTTCCTTTGCAGTTTCTTCAACTAATACTGCCTTCTCTCTTCTCCTTTGTGCTCGTTTTATCTTCGTGATATTTGTGAAATGGCTGTAGCACTCCCTGTGGTAGCCAGTGTTAGCTGGTTTGACTAACTGGTTTGTAGGTTCATGGCTGTGTAACTTGTACGACTGTACTGCCTCTTCTGCAATGATACCTTCTCTGCCCTCAAGGTCTTTCCACAGAAACACTGATTTAATAAATTTCTCCCAACTTATGTCTGTGAAGGGAATGGTGGGTCCACCACTTCCCTCAAATATATGCATACAGCACTTCATGTTTTGCCATTTCTTCCAAGTAAACATGGGCGGAAAAAGAGTATTGTCTGTCTCGTTTTTCATGACGTTGTGTTTCCAAGCAATACCATTGTCAAATGTGTTAAATCAGAAGGGTGTATTTATTAAAGATTACAAATAAATGACAGGACCTCGTATGACAAAAGGTGATTACATAAAATAAAAACAGTACAAATGGATAACGTTACCTCTACGTACTCATTTTGTGTCAAACTGAATATGTAGCAAAATTAGGTAAAATATTTCTCATCTTAAATAACACAATCTTAAATCCTGGGCGCGAAGCGCGCCAGTGTGTTTACAAACGCGTCACCAACACCGACACTTTCCATGTACGCTATTGGATGAAGGCATCAAATACGTCATGCAGGTCGGACCCCGCACGTAGTTGCTTGCGCTATTCGCCGGGAAAATAACCTAGAGAAAGTTATCGATATTATAGTAATGGACAAAGTGTGTGAGTGGCAACAATTTTTATTTACTTTGTTGAAAAGCGTAGCGGTTACATATAAAAAACTGGGTTATCCCTCACCACAGATCGTTTGAAAACACGAAATCTCCACTCGGCCCACCGTCTAAGGAGGATAGTGAGAGAGGTAAAAAAAGAATGCAAGAATCATCACCAAGGCCATCCTGATGAATCTGGGCTCTGCTGGTGGCAACATCTCAAGGCAGACAGTCCAACAGACACTGCACACCGCTGGATTCCACGGACGGAGACCAAAGAGGACACCAATTCTCCAGATAAGGCACACAAAAGCCCGCTTCGCCTTTGCAAATACTCATCTGGACAAAGAAGAAGACTTCTGGTCTTCTGTTTTATGGTCAGATGAAACAAAAATTGAATTGTTTGGTCACAAAGATGTAGCCTTCATTTGGCGTAAACAAGGAGAAGCCTTCAACCCTAAGAACACCATCCCCACTGTCAAACATGGTGGTGGGAACCTAATGTTTTGGGGGTGTTTTTCAGCCGGTGGACCAGGGAACATAATCACAGTAAACGGCACCATGAAAAAGGAGCAATACATCAAAATTCTCAACAACAACATCAGGCAGTCAGCAGAGAAACTGGCCTTGGGCACCAGTGGACATTTCAGCACGACAACGACCCAAAACACAAAGCAAAAGTGGTGAAGAAATGGTTAGCAGACAAAACTTTAACGTTTTGCAGTGGCCCAGCCAGAGTCCTGACTTAAATCCAATTGAGAATCTGTGGAGGGAGCTAAAGATCAGGGTGATGACAAGGAGACCCTCCAACCTGAAAGAGTTATATATATATATATATATATATATTAGGGCCGGGACTTTAACGCGTTAATTTAGATTAATTAATTACACAAAAATAATGCGTTTTAATCGCACTTATTTTTGCACTGCAGAACGTTTCTCACTGGATAAGTTTCGGCGGACCGATTATACTGGAGCACCAACTAGCGTTCAGACAAAAACAAACCACAGTGAACATGGGCAAAGAAGCTGATGAGACCGCTTTGGTTGGCCCCGTGGATGGGAAATTTTGTTATAAAAAACGAATGGATGGAAGCGTCGATAAGAGCATGGTTGTGTGCAAGCTATGCAACAAGGAATTCGCATCTCACCGCAGCACATCGAGCCTATTGCTACACTTAATGGCAATATACTGGTCTGTTGGACTTGGTTGAACAAAAATAAACAATATTTTGTTGCTTAAGCTTATGTATTCAGTCATTCAATGGTATAATTAAAAATCCATATGAAAAAAATCTTACTCCTCACTGTTCTCAGGTCAAATATTTATATGCGATTAAAATGCGATTAATTTCGATTAATTAATTACAAAGCCTCTAATTAATTAGATTAATTTTTTTAATCGAGTCCCG
>NC_133376.1:13451976-13506132 GCF_049309525.1 Garra rufa
ATGATATTATGTAATTCAATTATTAATACAATATATATATATATATATATATATATATTTTATAATTTTATTATATATATATATATATATATATATATATATATATATAAATTATAATAAGTATATATGTAAATTAGCTATATTAAGTTATTAATATTTAATTATAAATATACAAAAATATATATGGAAATTTATTTATTTATTTAATTTTATAAAGTATTATACACCAATAAGAGCTCAACTGGACCAAAACCACCATTAAGGGGAAATAAATGTTATATATTTGCATTTATTTTCTTTAAATTATAGTAAGTATATATGTTATTATTATTATAAGCAATTATCGTAAGTAAATATGTACGTTATATTTTAATTATATATTAAATTACTAAATTAATGATATATATTAATAATAATACGTTTTAATTTCATTATTTAAATTATAATAAGTATATGTAAATATTATAATTATAATAAGTAAATATGTAAATGATATTATGTCATTCAATTATTAATTATAAATAATATATATATATATATATATATATATATATATATATATATATATAGATATATATATATATAGATATATATAGATATATAACTGCATGCAATTTGATATTATTTAATTTACTAAGTGACCAAGAAGTACTAGTACATGTTTTGATATGATTAGACACCGCAGCTAATGCAGAAATTGGGGTCTGGTTTGAACATGTTACCTGTGCAGTTCACTGGGGTCAGGATCCTTGTCTGATTTCAGGAACAGCAGAGTCAGCGTGTCACATCAGGCAAAAACATCTCTGTGTAAGTGTAAAACCACAAACGACCGCTGCTCCAACACCCGGCTCCGACCAATCAAGACCAATCAAATCCAGACGTCCAAACTCGCCAGTGTGGTGAAATGAGTGTGAGCAGGTGTGTTTGGATTAGGGTTTGAGCTGTGGAGTGTGTGAACGTGCGTATGCCTTTACGAAGACTGTGTGTGTGTGAATGTGTTTATTTTAGGGCGATGCAGCCCACTCGTGTTTACATGTTTCTCTAAAGAGGATTCAGGGTGGGAAGAACAAACTCAGATAAACCCGAAACACAACAGCAGTTTCAAATGATCACGTCTATGATGAAACTGATAATTACCTAACATTTGGCTGTGTTTGCATGATTAATAAAGGAGAAACTCTTCACTAGGGTGATGGTAAGCAGTTCAGGTCAGATGATGGGAGGAGCAGGGTAACTAGCGTTCACAGAGCTCCATTCATGAGTATCTGAGGAGAAAAAAAAAGGAGTTTGTAAATGGTTTTGCCAGGGGGTCAGGGTTTGGCTGGTTCCTCTGCAGGTCTGAAGGTATCGTCTGCTGGTAGCAGGGGCGCCGCTCGCAATTTTGGGCCCTATGACAAAATATGAGGTTGGGCCCCCCCTACCACACAAAAGCAGATCTCTGGGGGCCCCTAAATGGCGTGGGCCCTTAGAATTGTCCTAACTTTCCCCCCCTTAGCGGCGCCCCTGGCTGGTAGATGTTGTAAGTGCACAATTAGGTGTGCATAAATGGCTCTCTCTTGTTATTCTGACCAAAAGAGTCTAGACTACAATACCAGAACCACAGAACTTTCTAAGCCAATCACCTAAGCTGTCTAGAGCAAGAAAATGATGTAAACTAGCAAAAAAAATGTTTCTCCAACACTGTTGCAAACATAGTCATGGTGTTTCATTGAGCTGTCTGTTAAAGCCCTGCTTGTGTGAGTCTGTGCTGTATATGCCGTTTTCTCAGGTTTCATCCAAAAACAAGATTCAGTTTCCCCAGGATATAAAACGAACACACATTCCACATATTTAGCTGTTCAGAGGTCTGACCACCCCTCACATCCCTCTCTTTGACAACTACCCTCTGCTGAAAACTGCTTAACAGCTGCCCCACTTTTCACTACTGGCCTCTCTCAATCTATAACAACTTGGCTGTTTACCTTATATATGAAAACAGATACGTGATCGGTCATTCGTGCACGAAAACACGTTTAGAAATGGTGTAATACTCCAGAAGCAGAACCAAACGACAATGTTTCAGAAACTGCTCATAGCAGGAAATAAAAATCATTTCCAAATTAGAGTTTAAAAAGCCCTCTCTGAACAGACTGTATGTAAATATAAGAACCTGAGATCCTTTGAAAGCCTGAAAATGAAAAGTGTGCCGTTTTACTGGAAGTGGTAGATTAAATGGAGTTAGTGTTAGTATGAGGGGAAGGGTTTTTAATAACACTCTGGCAACGCCAAATTCAACATCTCCTCAGACTCTGCTGGCTTCTCTTCTAATTATTTCCTTTCATCTTCTCACTTTCTCCCAGGCCATAAAAGAAGAAAAAAAGGATCTGATTTGGAGGTACAGAAGAGTGTGTGTTTAACGAACATGTTCAGAGGTGACAATAACAGCAGCTGAAGTACATGTACTCTGCAAGATATAATCCACTGGGATAAAATCAGGGTAAATGTAACTTAGTTTGTCTCCTAGGGAACATGGAAGTATCTTCTGTAGCTTCTGAAGGGCAGTAAATGAAAAAATATGATATTTAGGCAAAATAAGAAAAATGTAGACATCTATATTCTGTTCAAAAGTTTACACCTCCGGCTTTTGATGCATTGTGTTTCCTTCTGGAGCATCAGTTAGCGTTTAAGGCTCCGTCCACACGAAGCCGGTGCGTTCCCTATCCGATCATTTTTTTTCCCTCGTTCTAAAAAAAGTTCCGTAAACACGAAACCTGAACAGTTAATCTGTCTGTATATTCAATGACCATCAATGACCCACTCCTTATTTTTAAATCCCCATTAAAGGGGTCATATGTGACCCTGGACCACAAAACCAGTCTTAAGTTGCTGGGGTATATTTGTAGCAATAGCTAAAAATACATTGTATGGGTCAAAATTATTGATTTTTCTTTTATGCCAAAAATCATTAGGAAATTAAGTAAAGATCATGTTCCATGAAGATTTTTTGTAAAATTCCTACTGTAAATATATGAAAATGAAATTTTTGATTAGTAATAGGCCTTGTTAAGAACTTAATTTGGAGAACTTTAAAGGTGATTTTCTTAGTATTTTGATTTTTTTGCACTCTCAGATTCCAGATTTTCAAATAGTTGTATCTCAGCCAAATATTGTCCTATCCTAACAAACTATACGTCAATAGAAAACCTATTTATTGAGCTTTCATGTAATGTACATCTCTCAGTTTTGTAAAATGTAACCTTATGACTGGTTTTGTGGTCCAGGGTCACATATGATGTTGCTAAAAAGAACATTATTTTGTGTATTTGGTGTAATGCAATGTTTATATGGTTTGAGGTTCAAAAAACACTATTTTCCACATACTGTACTGTACATTATAGTTGCTTCTCTCTGCCCTATGTCGATTTTTACAAAGGTCATCGTTCTGAAAAGCTCTGATTAGCCAGCTATTGAGTGCGTTGTGACTGGCTGGGGGACAATTGGTGGATTTTTTTGTGAAAACCTGGCAACCCTGTCAGTGTCCTGCAGAGTTTAGCTCCAACTTGCCTCAACACACCTGCCTGGAAGTTTCTAGCATGCCTACTAAGACCTTGATTAGCTGATTCACATGTGTTTAATTAGGGTTGGAGCTAAGCGTCTGGACATCCCTGTCATAGATATATTGGTTCATGAGTTCACTGAAACTGCCTGGTAGCTGCGAACATTCAGAAGTGCGTTTCCCAAAAGCAACTATGGTCTAAAGTTCCATTGTTACCATTAGAGTTCAATGGATCTTGCCACCAGCTTGCGATCCATTCAGGAATCAAACCACAGAAACCAGTTTTAAACAAACGATTCTTAAAGTTTTGAAGCTTCACAAAGCATCATTTTGAAAGCCTCTATCGCTACTTTTCATCTATTGGGAATAAAAATAAAATAGAGACTGATTGCTGGAAGGCGGTAAAAGCTGATTAAAAATGGTTGGACATGAACCATAAATGATGTAGAGATCAAAAAGCATACATAACATATAGAGCAGGGGTAGGGAACGTTGATCCTGGAGAGCCAGTGTCCCTGCAGAGTTTAGCTCCAACCCTAATCAAACACACCTGAACAAGTTAATCAAGATCTTCGGGATACATGTTGGTATTTTTTTTTTCCAGGGTTGGAGCTAAACTCTGCAGGGCTCTCCAGGATCAATGTTCCCTACTCCTGATATAGAATATTTTCACAACGCATCAATCGGCCATATTGGCAGAACTCAACATAAACAATTCCACTGAACCGAACAGAACTCGCATATTTTGCTGATTACTGCAGCTGAAATTGGTCAGTTATTGTCTTGTTTTGGACTGTACTAATCGGTCAGACCGGGAAAAGCATTTGGCATACTATAGACTGCTACAAGTCATAAATCAAGGAGAAGAATGTAAAAAACTGTCTGAGGAACAAAAGGCATTTGTGGTTGGCCAAACTGAACCAGGATTTCCAGAGCAAGAATCTTTTTTTCTTTTCAAAAATTTGTGCTTGTGCTTATCTTTTTCAGTCAGGTAGATGAAATATAAAGCTAATATCTTCATTAATACTGCTCGTATGTATCTTTACCACTTATTAACTTTAGTTTGTCAAAATATTGTGCCCTTTCCTGCTTACTAAGTCCTTCTCTATATTATTTAGCAGTTACACATTTTTTCCTGTGGTTGAAGACTCACTACCTGGACAGCTGCCTTTGCACATTCTATCGTGCAGGACTGAACCCCACCACCAAAGCACAGCTGTCCAGGGATGTCCAGGGATTATATTGAGTGTTGGTGACCGCGGAGGATGACACCAGCCCCACTCCAGACCCAGAACCCAGCCGACCATCACCCCGACACGCGGTGTATGAGCCAGATCCAGATCCAGATCCAATTGCCGTGGAGCCTGAGGCTGTCACGTCCAACCAGGTGTGAGAGCCGGTTACAGCACCCGTGACGGTGGGAAACTACGTAGAGCAAAAGGGGGCTATGGAAGGCCCCGCCCACTGCACCACTGCTGAGGGTGAGCAAAACCTGGATCTGGGACATTTAAAAATGCAAACTACTTGCCTGCCTGGAACTATCTGTCTGCCCTGAATGCTATATGGAACAAGATTTGATGGATTTCACTGAGGATATAGAAACTAAACTTCCTGTCTACCCTGAACTGTCTGTGTTGGAGCCATTTCTTTTTCTATTTTTTCATTGAATGGACTGATTTAATAACTTGAATACAATTTAGTTTGTTTAATTTGTTAATTATAATTATTTGTGTTTATTTGATTATTTGTTTTGAATGTAACGAGTTTGTGTATTGGGGACTTTTATTATTTAATGACGACTCTGCATTTAGGGCAGGTGAGGAGTAGGTGGAGCTAGAGTAAGGGGAGCGGACACAATTTTTAGACCGTGTGGTCCGCGGGTTTGAAAGATCGGAGCTAATGTTTTAGCAACTGAATGTTAAGCACTATGTTTTGGTGAAAATAAAGCAAAGAAAAAGATTAACCATGGACTGGCGCGTCGATTAATTCGCCCCCTCTGGATAGTGGCTCATCTCTGCTGTGCGCCGCTACAGTCTGCCTGCCTGGATTTCCCACCCACCCTTCCTCTTTTGCCTATTTCTGTTTGCCATGCTGCATCTGCCATGTCACAGCTGTCCTCTGACAGCTCCTCTGCTCACCCTCAGACCACCATCTGTGCAGTGGGCTCGCTGCAGGTCTGCCAGTCTCCATCGGCGTCATGGCTGAAGGATCCCTCGTCTGCGCCTCCAGCCTGGACTCCACCTCAGCGGCTCCTCCCTGGCTCTCAGCTCCGTCGTCTCCACCGTCGGCCCACCAGCTCCACCGGGCTCCCTCGTCCCTCCAGCTCCGCCTTGGTCGATCGTCGCCCTGCCATCGCCTCAGGACTCTACTCCTCTGGCTGTGCCTTGTCGCTCCGTCCCACTGGCTCCGTTGGGCTCCTCCCTTCATTCAGCTCTGCCTCAGTCCTCTTTCACTTCAGCTCCGCCGTGGACCTTCGGATCTCTCCCTCTGTCGTCACCTGCCTGGACTCTGTTTATCCTCCTCCTCCTGGGAGTCCGTTCTCTGCGCAAACCTCCTCCCGCATAGACTTTGTATTGTCCTTCCTTCATGTCTCCCTTCAGTTTACAGTGCGGGGTCGCGCCTCCTGGGAGGGGGGAGTTATGTAACACCCCTGTCATTCTGTCAGTTTTGGTTTTTCCTTGTGTGCCCTTTTTTGGAGTTCCTGTCTCGTTAAGTGTCATCACCTTCACCTGTTTGTATTTGATTAGTGTCCTTTATAAGTTTTTGTCAGTTCATTGTCTTGTTGTCCGTCGACAAGATTGCTTTGGTGTGTGTTTCCCTACCTGTCTGTTCCTGGAATTACCTGTTGTAGAGTTTAGACTTCTTGTATTTCATTTGTTTTTCATTATAACAATTAAAAACAGTCAAAATGATAGATAGCCTATTCAGAAGATAATTCCACTTAAATTGAAGCTGCAATAAAATAACCTGTATATGCAACAATATTTTTTGCGTAAAAGTAGTAATAATACTCATCTTCTACTTACGCTTAGCTCCTGTAGTCAACACCAAAACCTAGCGGTTTGGCTATGTACTCAAGAGCGACACAGAAAACAACGCAAAATTTAACAAATTTGGCTGTTTTAGTGTCAGTACTGATAAAACTAATATTTGGTTTCCTCAATCTTCAGTTAACGGATAATTTCTTCAGTTATCGGATAATGAATAACTTCAGTTAACAGATAACGGATAAAAAACCCTCACAATAAGCCACGACGTGCCTGTAAAGAATGACAAAATTAGATTCAAAATGATTTAGTTTTATTCCAATCTATTTAGGTTTGTTATGTCTACATTCTTCCGAGAACAATCACTGAGTCAATGTGACCAGGTGACTGTGACCAAAGGAATTTGGAAGAGGTGCCCATAAAGGTCAGATTTTTTAAATATCTGACTTTAATTAAATACCAGACATAACATTTGGTAGATTTATAAGCAGTTGTTCTATTATTAGACAGATCTAAAAGCATTTGTGTACATTTGTTCTGCAAAGTCAACATTTAAGATAGTAACAGCCTGGCAGCGACTCAGAACGTGGAGGTTTGAGCTAAAACTGACATCAGAGACATTTAAGGTGGATTTGCTGTTGTTGTTGTTTTTGGGGAAAGGAATGTGTACTCACTCGTGTAAGATATTTTCATGGCCAAATATTTTAAGTAAGAGAGAAACTTGGGTCACTTTTTTGAAGTATATTTGTATATTGTTTGTTTGTATGTTTTTGTTAAACTTCTAACTTTTGATCAGTTGAATTTTATTTTATTTTTATATATTCAAATATAAAAATCCACAAGTAATCCACATGACTCCAGACAATCAGTTAACATCTTGTGAAGTTAAACGCTGCATATTTGTAAGAAACAACACCATTATTAAAACATTAGCTTTAAGACAAAAATATAAGTCTATAATCCATAATTCTCCATAGTGAGCAAGTGATGTAATGTTAAATTTCTCCAAATCTGTTCCCATGAAGAATCAAACACATCTACATCTTGAATGGCCTAAAGGTGAATACATTTTCAAGAAATTACATTTTTTGGATGACCTATTTCTTTAATTATGAATCATTCATGGCCAGCCCTGGTGACTCAAGACATCAAAACATCTTTAATCATCTGTACCCTATTGTTTGACTTTTTTATTAAGAACACAATTATAAAAATTTCTAATATGACATGAAGCATGTTGATTTCCTGACAATATGACGCGATAGTTGGGCTGGATCACTCTGGCATCTTTTTAGCGTTTATTTTACAAAGAATGTTGACTTCATTGCACAATATGTTGACACCAGTCCTAAACGGACACAGATGTGAACAGAAACGTATGTTTCTCTTTCAGATCTTATCAGCTGAGTGTGTGTGGCTTCAGGTGATGTGCACACAGTGAATCCAGTGAGCGCCAGCTCATATATAATAACAACGCTCAAAGTCCCAATAAAAGAGCTCTTGTGCGCACAAACGCTGTCTCTGTTCAAGCACGGTTTGTACCCCTGGTCCCCCTAAATACTCCTACGGCATGTTTTAATAGCAGGAATCCTTAGGGGCCTCGGCTTGTGTTTGGAGATTAATAAAAAACATGGACCAAACGAATAACAGCAAATCTAAAGACTGTCTTCTATTTATTAAGCTAATAAACAGGTTGTAAAAATGATCGTACTTCCTATACATCTGTAGCCAGGTCATAATATGTCCATGATGATAAAGTGATAATATAAATCAAGAGTTAAGCACAAATGGCTCCAAACCACAGATGAAAGACATTGGAGTAATGCATTTATTTTATAGGCAGTTTGTTTTAAACAATGGCAGGACATCACACACCCAGAGAGAAAATATCTCTCTTGAATACGTCTCTTTGTTGTACTTAAGGGGCGGTGAGAACTCAATCCTAGAACTGAACCATGACTGTGCGTCAAAACCTAGTTAGCTGCTCACCTAGAAATGTCACAAAAGACCAATAAAAAAGATTTGGAGCATATAGAAATGTCATCTACAACATTTTTGGGCATCAAAGACAAAAAAAAACATTCAGTCAAATAAAAATGTATTCAGACACCTTCAACATTTCTCACGTTATCACAGTTTACTCGCTATAGTTTATAAAATGGTAATAAAATATGACAAGAACTTAAGACTTAAACTTAAGTGTTCAATTATTTATAGGAGTTAAACAAAATGTCACAACAAATTCATTTTGATAATGTCAGATAACTCTCATAGAAAGTATGTAACAAAACATGGTCGGGTCAAAGAGTCAAATCCAATTTTTGGTCTTACTGTAAATGTTTTATCAGTTTTACCGGTAGTTCACTGGATGAAGAATTTTTGGGTATAATATGTCACAGTTTACTTTATTTTGCTTTATTTATTGAGCTCTTCGTATCCTCACTTAAATAAACAATAGTATCTATAGCATTTTCTTTGTCATTTCTTTTTATTGATAACTTATTATAGCTTTTAATAGCCTTTAAACAGATTTTTAGGGTTGAAGGAAATGTCATGAAACGTCATGGAAATTTACTGAAAATTTTCAGCCAGGATATTATCCATTTTTCTATGAACTTTTAACCTACAGTGTAATTTTATAGTAAAATACTGCTAAATGTGCAGTTTTAAAAAGGAACTATTTTTCTTATAAAATACAGTAAAATTATAAATTGGCATTCCCGGAATCCTCAGCTCACATTTGATGGTTTCTAATTGAAATTGCAGTTTTTTCCTAGTTTTTCTTTCTTAAATGAGTGTTTTATGCCACAAAATGTTTTTTGTTTAAACATGTTACCATGATGGTGTTTTGTATATATTATGAAGTATTAAATATATTTGTCAGTATATTATAATGGTAAATTAGTATATTAACATTATACAATACATTTTTGTAGTAAATTTAAGTTAAACTTTCTGTTAAATTCTGATAAACTTTAAAAATGTAAAGGAAACTATAGTAAAATGGTGAAGTTCTGGCAACCACATTTTTTATAAACTTTCGGCAGTCTATACTCCAAATGTTTTGCCTGGTCTGACCAACTAGTACAGCCCAAAACATGACAATAATTGACCATTTTTAGCAGCAATAATCTGCAAAATCTGCAAGTTTCGTTCAGTTAAGTGGCATTGTTTACGTTCAGTGCCGCCAATATGGCCAATTGATGTAACAGGGTTGGAAATAATTGAGGACTTGTGGCAAAAATGCCCTCAAAATGAACAAAAATGCCCCATAAATTTAAGACAAAGGGCACATAATGCCTCTACACAATTAAACAACGTATTATGGCTGTTGCGATTAAAATGAAACATGAAAATGAATGAAAAGTGTCTATTTGCGGAATTACAATTAACTCAAACTGCATCAGATTACACGCTGTTTTGTGCAGCCTTGAGCTTTTTAACCAATTAAACGCGTTTCTGTTGAGTTTAGGAATTGCATTGACCAATCAGAGACGCTTACATTATTCCACCGGCGCTGTTTATGAATGAGCACACTGGCGAATTTCATCATCATAAACAAAACAGAATAAATAAAAGATTATTCCGTCTCTTTAATGATTATAACGAGGGTTTTTACATAATTTGTGCTACACTTGGCTAACCTCATGGACTGGCATGTTTGTTTGTGACTCGCCCAAAACAAAACAAAAGCAGTTTGTATTGTTTTCCATACCGATGTTAGGCTAATAATCATTATAATAATATAAAGAGCAATAATACAATAATGCTTTCTTGTGATAATATTCCTGTTTTTTTTTTTTTTTTTACATGTAATATATACAATGTAAAACAGTCAATTGTTATTGACAAGTTTAAAATATTGATTACAGTAATTATGAGAATTTAAGTATTTGACATTAAAGACGAAATAGTATAGTTTTTATTATAATACGGTGATTATAAAACAAAACAACAATTAAAAAAAATCTATTCCAGGGGGAAAATATTGCCCCTTAATGGAAAAGTTATTTCTGACCCTGCTGTGTAAGTAGTAAAATACTGTGTAAGTATTAATCTCATAGATCTTCAGACATTTTTGGCAACTGTAGGCGCGTCCAGCATTCTTGGGCACGTGCAGAAAAAAAATAAATGCTCACTAGGTAGGCAACTCACTAGTTTTTGAGACACAGCCAGACCCCTCACGGAGCGCACATACATCGCGCTGCCTCCTCACACAAACTTTACGCTCGTGTCTGCAGTTCAGACGATCATTCATGATTTTTTTCCTCAAGTACCGTTGCTTGAACGCGTTGCCATGACAGCACCGGCTCTAACGGCGCTCTCCGTGATGAGTTTGCTCAGTCTGGGTTATCTGTCCCAGGACTGGACGAGTCCTAACCAGGTCGAGCAGCCGAACCATCCGCGTCCGCACATTATCTTCATCATGACAGATGATCAGGGCTTCAACGACATCGGCTACCACAACAAGGACATCCACACACCGACACTGGACAAACTGGCAGCGGAAGGAGTGAAGCTGGAGAACTACTACATCCAGCCCATCTGCACTCCATCCCGCAGTCAGTTCATCACTGGCAGGTAATTCACTCACTCTCTCAGTCGCTTCAGTCAGCTGTCTGCACGTTTGTGGACGTTTACTTGGTGTTTTTGTTACATAAATATGGTAATGAGCAGTAAACAATTTAAAAGCACCATGGCCACCACTGTACAACATAGTAAGGGTTATATTGTTATAATGAAGCAAACAATGTCAGAATAATTTAAGTCAGTGGTTCCAGGGGTCTTTAAGATTACTTAAAGGGCTAGTTCATCCAAAAATGAAAATTCTGTCATTAATTATTCACCTTCAGTCGTTCCAAACCTGTAAGACCTTCATCTTCAGAACACAAATTAAGATATTTTGGATGAAATCCAAGAGCTTTCTTTCCTTAGACAGCAGTGTAACTGACATGTTCAAGACTCAGAAAGGTAGTAAGGACATTGTTAAAATAGTCCATGTGATATCAGTGGTTCAACTGTAATCTTATGAAGCTATGAGAAAACTTTCTGTGAGCAAAGAAAACTTTATTTAACAATTAATGAGCAATGCCATCAGTTAGTCACTAATTATTGATTAAATGTTAATTTTGGGGTAAACTATCCATGAACCCATTTCAAATAAGATAAAACAAACATATTTAAATATATGTAAAATATACTAATCAATTTAAACAGGTCAAAATTTACATACAGAATCTGAAAAATGTTAATTATTTTACCAAAATAAGAGGGATCATACAAATACATGTTATTTTTTATTTAGTACTGACCTGAATAAGATATTTCACATTAAAGACATTGACATATAGTCCACAAGAGAATAGCTGAATTTAAAAAAATCACCCCATTCAAAAAGTTTACATACACTTGATTCTTAATACTGTGTTGTTACCTAAATGATCCACAGCTGAGTTTTTTTTGTTTAGTGATAGTTGTTCATGAGTCCCTTGTTTGTCCTGAGCAGTTAAACTGCCCACTGTTCTTCAGAAAAATCCTTTAGGTCCAACAAATTCTTTGGTTTGTCAGCATTTTTGTGTATTTGAACCCTTTTGAGACCCATCTTTTCACACTGAGGACAACTGAGGAACTCACATGCAACTATTACAAAAGGTTCAAACACTCAATGATGCTTCAGAAGGAAACACATGCATCAAGAGCTGGGGGTGAAAACTTTTGAACAGAATGAAGATGTGTACATTTTTCTTATTTTGCCTAAATATCATATTGTTTCATTTAGTACTGCCCTTCAGAAGCTACAGAAGATACTTAGATGTTTCCCAGAAGACAAAATAAGTTAAAGTTACCCTGATCTTCAAATTCAAAAAGTTTTCACCCCCTGGTTAACGCATTGTGTTTGCTTCTGGAGCATCAATAAGCATTTGAACCTTCTGTAATAGTTGCATGTGAGTTCCTCAGTTGTCCTCAGTGTGAAAAGATGGATCTCAAAATCACGCAGACGTTGTTGGAAAGGGTTACATTTTTAGGAAAAGCCAAGACAGAGCAAAGTTTGTTCATTTCATTGTACATTTCTTACAATTCAAAGCACTGTACATAAATTAGGGATCATTAAAAAGGTTCAAAGAGTTTGTGAAATCAATAAATCAAACCACATTTGTGCACGTGACGAGATGTGTTTGTGAGTTCTCATCCATTTATTTTCCTTTCCCTTTCCGCTCTAGATATCAGATCCATACGGGTCTCCAGCACTCGATAATCCGCTCTCGGCAGCCCAGCTGTTTGCCCTTTGACCTCCAGACATTGCCGCAGCGGCTGCAGGAGGCAGGATACGCCACGCACATGGTAGGCAAATGGCACCTTGGCTTCTACAAGCGTGATTGCCTGCCGACCCGCCGCGGATTCCACACGTACTTTGGCTCCCTGACGGGCAGCGTGGATTATTACACCTACAAGTCGTGCGACGGGCCGGGAATTTGCGGCTACGACCTTCACGAGGGCGAGCGTGTGGCGTGGGATCAGGGAGGGCGTTATTCCACGCATTTGTACACTCAAAAAGTCCGAAAAATCCTTGCTGCTCATGATCCTTCATCCCAGCCTCTATTCATTTTCCTCTCTTTTCAAGCTGTGCACACACCATTGCAGACGCCGAGGGAATACGTCTATCCGTATAGGCAAATGGGAAACGTGTTTCGCCGGAAATACGCTGGGATGGTTTCATCCGTAGACGAGGCGGTTAAAAATGTAACGTACGCGCTCCGAAAGTATGGGTACTATAAGAACAGCGTCATTATCTTTTCCACAGATAATGGTGGGCAGCCGCTCTTTGGCGGGAGCAATTGGCCTCTACGAGGAAGAAAGGGAACATATTGGGAAGGAGGCATCCGTGGCATTGGATTCGTCCATAGTCCATTGTTAAGACGCAGGAAGAGAGTTAGCAAAGCTCTGGTTCACATCACTGATTGGTATCCAACGCTAGTTGGACTTGCAGGAGGGAATGTTTCCCGGATGGATGGGCTTGATGGATATGACATGTGGGAAACCATTAGTAACGGGAAAGAGTCTCAACGTTTGGAGATCCTTCATAACATCGATCCGCTTTACAATGCCGCACGCCATGGATCTCTAAAAAACGGATATGGGATTTGGAATACAGCCGTACAGGCGGCAGTTCGAGTTGGAGATTGGAAGCTCCTGACTGGAAATCCCGGATACGGAGACTGGATTCCGAATCAGATGCTCGGAAACTTTCCAGAATCTTGGTGGAATTTAGAACGCCACACGGAAGCAAAGAAATCCTTGTGGCTCTTCAATGTTGCGGATGATCCGTATGAGCGCTACGATCTCGCAGAGCGCCGGCCAGACGTGGTTAAGCAGTTGCTAGCCCGGTTAGCGTTCTACAACCGGACCGCCGTTCCTGTGCGCTACCCGTCGGAAGATCCCAGAGCCGATCCGAGACGCAACGGAGGAGCTTGGGGCCCTTGGGAAGAAGATGAAGAAAACTGGGAGGCGTTTTATCTCAGAAAGAGAAAAGTCAAGAAGCAAAAGCGGAAGTTCTGCAAAATGAAGTCCTTTTTTAGAAGACTTAATATTAGGATTATGTCGAACAGGATTTGAAGAAACACGTCCTGCTTGAACTGACTATTACAGATGCTGCTGATAGTAACACGTTATTATTATTTTAGGGACTTTGATTATGAATTTGCCTGGTAAGAAGACGCTGATTTGATTTGAGTCCCAAGATCACATTCACTGAAGCATGTGTTTCTGCTTACGTTTTTGATCATTAACATATATCTTTGAGCAGAATTTTACCCCTGCGGTTTTCTGATAATGTGACCTTGAATCCCTGTGCAATGAATGGTGAAGGAATTAAAGGGATAGTTCACCCAAAAATGAAAATTCTGTCATTATTACTCAGCCTTATGTCATTACAAACCTGGAAGGCCTTTGGAACGCAAATTAAGATATTTTTGATGAAATCAGTGTTCTTGTAGCTTCATAAAATTACTGTTGAACACTGATGTCACATGGACTATTTTGAAGATGTTCTTCTCGAAGTTGAACATGGTAGGACACTTATTGTCTATGGAGGGTCAGAAAGCTCTCGGATTTCATCAGAAACATCTTAATTTGTGTTTTGAAGATGAACGTAGGTCTTACAGGTTTGGAACGACATGAGGGTAAGTTAATGTAATTAATGACAGAATTTTCATTCTTGAGTGAATTATGCCTTTAAAGAATGGATTTTGTATCCTCTGTCATCTGGTGTACAGTGTTTGCACCTCATATTTATATAAAAATGCTAAAATGGAGACTAAAATGAATCTAAGTTGTTTTGAACATGTATGTGACTGTTTATGTTTGTTTGCTACCTGATTCTTTGTATTCTGGTGTAAACTGTTTTGCATAAATGAAATAAACTTTCAAAAGACTCAAATTATCTTGTACTGAGACTATTGTAATAGACTGATTGCCCTCTAGTGGACACCTAAGATTTTTTTCATTTAGATTTGAGGACAAATAAAAATACATTGTGTGTACATTTGCTATACGCTTGCTATGCTATAGCTTCTATAAAAAAAAAATAATTGTAACATATGCAAAGCATATCGACTGTTTACCTATAAAAAATACTGGTTAGGGGCCTTCTGGGACTGCACTATAGCTGCACACAGAGACAGCATAAAGAGCTGCTTGTTAAGTGTGTCTTTCAGAGAAATGGGCCTCTCAGATGAGGGCGCCAGACGCTAAACTGAGAGACTTCTGATTCTTAAACAGCTAGACTTCATTTTATTGACATGCTTACTGTACTGGATTGTCTCCTGATCATTTATATATAAATATATATATAAATGAAGGGGGAAAATATATCTATTTAAATGTTTTAAGTGTTCTAATAATTAGTATTTATTTACACATTGTCTGAACAGTACAACTTTTAAAGTTTAAAAAAGTCTCTTCTGCTCACCAACCCTGCGTTTATTTGATCCAAAGTACAGCAAAACAGTAAAAATGTTAAATATTTTTATTTAATAAATAATAAATAATTTTAAATTTAAATAATTTTATTGTTATTTTCAAGATATTGTGATTTCATAGCTGAATTTCCAGTCTTTAGTGTCACACGATCCTTCAGTTCTCCAGTCCTTCAAAAATCATAATAATATTCTGATTTGCTGCTTAAAAAAACAAACATTTAATATTATTAATATATTGAAAACAGCTGAGTAGAATTTTTTCAGGTTTCTTTGATGAAGTTCACAAGAACAGCATTTATCTTAAAATAAAATAAAAACTTTTGTAACATTATAAATGTCTTTATCATCACTTTTGACCAATTTAAAGCATCCGTGCTAAATAAAAGTATTATTTTCTATAATTTCTTTGAATGGTATAGTGTATAATATTACAAAAGCTTTTTATTTTAGATAAATTCAGATCTTTGGATCTTTATATTCATCAAAGAATTGACTCAACTGTTTTAAATATGGATAATAATAATAATAATAATAATAATAAAATATTTCTTGAACAGCAAATCATCATATTAGAAGGATCATGTGACACTGAAGACTGGAGTAATGATGCTAAAAATGTAGCTTTAATCACAGGAATTAATTGCATTTTAAAATATATTCAAATAATAAAAAAAACATTATTTGAAATAGTAAAAATATTTTACAATTTTACTGTTTTTGCTGTACTTTTCTCCTAAATTTGCTTTATGATTTAATACAAATGAATAATCAATAAATGAGCAAATGCTGCACAACAACCAGATAAATTAAAACAGGGGTCCAAAAATATCTTGGTTCTATGATATTCCTGAAAGAATATGATATTATGAATATTATTACTACTACAACTGCTTTGAGAATTACATTTAGTATGCAATAGTATTATATTTCTGTCATAATTTTCCAGGTTAAGGCGAACTTTTATTTTGGCTGTTTGTCACAAAGATCTTTGATTTTCTGTGTGTTTGGCTCATCAGTCTGTTGTTTTCACTCTGTTCGACTACAATATTCGCTCTGCAATATTCAGCTCGTTTGACTAACTTTACAGTAATATTCACTCTTCGAATTTCATCTGCTCGATTGTATACAATTTAGTTGACTTCACAATCTGATATATTCAGTTTTGCAAATTTGTCTTCAAGACTAACTATGCACGATTGTCTAAAAGATCCACTCCCGTGTGGTTATCAACAAACCCGAACCAACATAATTAGGGTGAACAAAAATTCACCAGTTGAACTAAAAATGGAGGGCACCCATCAGGAAAATATGACCATCAAGACCACCACTATACAACTGGGACCCCGTTTCAGAGAATATCAAGGCAAGTGCAATAAGAAAGTCATTGTAACATGTCTATTTGAGCATATATTAAAATAAATCAAGTAAATTGTTTTCATTAAATGTGTCTCAATGAGTGAAGAATGTAAATGTATATTGTCTGACATGTTTATTCTGTCACGTTACACACGAGGTCTGGGTCCAAAATGCAGGGAAGAAATATATTTAGTAATAAAACAATAAACAAACACAAACCAAAGGCCAACACGGCACAACAAGACTAGAAAATACAAAGTAAACAGAACTGGAACACGAGCAAAGAACACAGAGATCTGGAGCGTGAGAGACAGACATACGAAGACAATGCAGACAGAATGAATAGTGGGCAGTGAGAGTTCTTATAGTCCATATGATTGTGAACAGGTGTGAGCTTGATGAGTGTTAATGACAACAAGACAGGTGTAAACGATCAGGGAAGTGCAGTGCAAGGGAAAGGGAAACAGTGACCTCAGATGGCTGGGGGAAACCCCGCAGCCCAGATCACGACAGTACCCCCCCTCAAGGGAACGGTTTCCAGACGTTTCCAAAACAAACAATCTGGAGGGAGGAGTCACGGGGGAAGGTGAATCAGGGAGAGGGATGGCGGGGCAGGCCCGTGCAGCGGAGTAACGTGAGCGGACATCGCCGCCAGAGGAACGTAGCCGGCCTCGCCACCAGAGGAACGTCAGCGGACGCCGCCGCAACAGGAACAGAGATAGTGGTTGCCGCTGCATCAGGAACAGAGAGAGCGGACGCCGCCGCATCAGGAACAGAGAGAGCGGACGCCATCGCCTCGGGCACAGAGTGAGCGGTCACTGCCGCGTCAGGAATGGAGATAGCGGTCACTGCCGCGTCAGGAATGGAGATAGCGGTCACTGCCGCGTCAGGAACGGAGATAGCGGTCACTGCCGCGTCAGGAACGGAGATAGCGGTCGCCGCCGCATCAGGAACAGAGAGAACGGACGCCGTCGCCTCGGGCACAGAGTGAGCGGTCACTGCCACGTCAGGAACGGAGATAGCGGTCGCTGCCGCATCAGGAACAGAGAGAGCGGACGCCGTCGCCTCGGGCGTAGAGTGAGCGGTCACTGCCGTGTCAGGAACGGAGATAGCGGTCGCCGCGGCATCAGGAACAGAGAGAGTGGACGCCGTCGCCTAGGGCACAGAGTGAGCGGTCACTGCCACGTCAGGAACGGAGATAGCGGTCGCCGCCGCATCAGGAACAGAGAGAGCGGACGCCGTCGCCTCGGGCACAGAGTGAGCGGTCACTGCCACGTCAGGAACGGAGATAGCGGTCGCCGCCGCATCAGGAACAGAGAGAGCGGACGCCGTCGCCTCGGGCACAGAGTGAGCGGTCACTGCCACGTCAGGAACGGAGATAGCGGTCGCCGCGGCATCAGGAACAGAGAGAGCGGACGCCGTCGCCTCGGGCACAGAGTGAGCGGTCACTGCCACGTCAGGAACGGAGATAGCGGTCGCCGCGGCATCAGGAACAGAGAGAGTGGACGCCGTCGCCTCGGGCACAGAGTGAGCGGTCACTGCCACGTCAGGAACGGAGATAGCGGTCGCCGCCGCATCAGGAACAGAGAGAGCGGACGCCGTCGCCTCGGGCACAGAGTGAGCGGTCACTGCCACGTCAGGAACGGAGATAGCGGTCGCCGCCGCATCAGGAACAGAGAGAGCGGACGCCGTCGCCTCGGGCGTAGAGTGAGCGGTCACTGCCACGTCAGGAACGGAGATAGCGGTCGCCGCCGCATCAGGCACAGAGAGAACGGACGCTGTCACCTCGGGCGTAGAGTGAGCGGACGCCACCGCGTCGGGCACAGAGTGAGCGGATGCCACCGCGTCGGGCACAGAGTGAGCGGACGCCGCCACGTCGTTAACCTTGTTGTATAGCAACAGCCATGTTTCTGTTTGTTGTTTTCATTCCCAGCATCCCTTCCACCTGCGGAAATCACCTGTGTGCATGAATTAAAGGTTTAGTATTAAACAATAGCCTTTCATGGAAAAATAAATGCATGCAGGTTCATGCAATTTCAGATGTGCCACTATTGTGAAGCTGTAGTTTACACTATGATTGTAGGTTATCTCTTGCCCTCATTGTGGTTGTGCAAATGGTTGGTTGTATTTTGGTTTAAGACAATGTGATTCATGTGTACTCTGGTGTTCTTGCAGAGCTTGTTTGGTTTGGTCATTGTGTTGGTAATGAACAGGTTTGATGGAAACTAAGGGTTTGGAAATGGACTCCTAATAAGCGGGACAAAAGGTCATGGGCGTCTGAGTGTGTGAATGGGTGCCGGTAGCTCACACCTGTTCGTCTTTATTAATAATGAACTCTGTTGATTGTTGCATTCATTCATGCATTTTATATGAAGGTCACATATCTTTCAGGAGTTTATAAGATGGCTGTGTGTATTTTGTCAACACACATAAGTAGAGTAACACTCAACCTTTGTCCCGGTCAGAGACATGTGATAGATATCACAGAGTGAGCGGTCGCCGCCACGTCGGGCACAGAGTGAGGGGACGCCACCGCGTCGGGCACAGAGTGAGCGGACGCCGCCGCATCAGGAACAGAGAGAGCGGTCGCCGCAGCGTCGGGCACAGAGTGAGGGGACGCCACCGCGTCGGGCACAGAGTGAGCGGACGCCGCCGCATCAGGAACAGAGAGAGCGGTCGCCGCAGCGTCGGGCACAGAGTGAGCGGACACCGCCGCGTCGGGCACAGAGTGATCGGTCGCCACCGGTCTGTAGGTGTCCATCGCCGCCAGGCTAGTGTATATAAGCTCAAAGCGAGCGGCCGACGCCGCCTCGAAAGACATCTCATTTTTGATCACAGCAACCGTTATACTGATAGAAATTAAGTAGATTTAATAGCGTAAGTTTCTCCCCTCTTCTTCTTTCACCACAGTATCTGAGGCTTCCAAAATCTCTGAGACTGCCACTGGCTTTGAGACTGAAACTGACTTTGAGACCGCTCCTGACTCTGAAACTGACTTTGAGACTGCTCCTGTCTCTGAGGCTGACAGTGGCTCTGAGACCGGCTCAACGACTCTTTGCAAGAAAATTAATGCCGCAGTGAAATGCACAGGAACAATGTTACATGCAATACCCTGGCATTTGATTTCATGGCTGAAGTCATCTCATTGTAATACTGTCTCTGAGTCTTCCACTGTATCTCAGACTGACAATGCCACCACAACTGCCACTGCTTCTGAGACTACTCCTGGCTCTCAGATTGACACTGGCTCTCAGGCTGCCACTCCTTCTGAGACGCCTCCCATTGGCTCTCAGATTGACACTGGCTCTCTCATGAAAATTCATGTCGCAATGAAGTGTACAGGAACAACGTTAAATGCAAAACCCTGGCATTTGATATCATGGCTGAAATCATCTCATTGTAATACTGTCTCTGAGTCCTCCACTGGCTCTCAGACTGCTCCTCCTGAGACTCCCACTGGTTCTCAGCCTCCCACTCCTGAGACTCCCACTGGTTCTCAGCCTCCCACTTCTGAGACTCCTATTGGCTCTCAGACTCCCACTTCTGAGACTCCTATTGGCTCTCAGACTCCCACTTCTGAGACTTATATTGGCTCTCAGACTCCCACTCCTGAGACTCCTATTGGCTCTCAGACTCCCACTTCTGAGACTCCTATTGGCTCTCAGACTCCCACTTCTGAGACTCCTATTGGCTCTCAGACTCCCACTTCTGAGACTTATATTGGCTCTCAGACTCCCACTCCTGAGACTCCTATTGGCTCTCAGACTCCCACTTCTGAGATTCCTATTGGCTCTCAGACTCCCACTTCTGAGACTTATATTGGCTCTCAGACTCCCACTCCTGAGACTCCTACTGGCTCTCAGACTGCCACTCCTGAGACTACCTCTGGGTCTCAGACTCTCACTGCCTCTCAGACTCCCACTAGCTCTCAGACTGACATTGGCTCTCTCAAGAAGACTGAAACCAACTTTGAGACTGCTCCTGGCTCTGAGGCTGACACTGGCTCTCAGACTGCCACTCCTGAGACTCCCACTGGTTCTCAGACTCTCACTTCTGAGACTCCCACCGGCTCTCAGACACCCACTCCTAATGGTGCGTTCACACCGGACGCGACTTGCGCGGAAAAAACGCGCTATTCGCGCGTAGTTGAACGCTTGAACATTTGAGTTTACTCGCGCCATTCGCGCGGTAAAATTCGCGTAATTCGCGTGTGACATTTTCTTCACAACAGACGCGAATTCGCGTCAAGGGAGGGGCTTCTGCCACTCGTCAGCGGGGAAGTAGTTGTAAAATAGGTGAATGAGCTCAATTTGCCAGCTTTAGCTTGCTTGTAGTCTCAATATGTATGTAAATGTAGGTTAAATTGAGTAAAGAGCGTTTTTTAAAACTAACCAGATTGTCCGACCTCTTCACTCACTTTATTCTTAGCAAGATCCCATTTATTCCTGTTTCTACAAAAGTCCAAAGATGTATCGTACAGCTCCGAGGAACCACAGACAGCAACGGTGATTTTGTCCGCCATTGTTGTTTCGGATTTCTGCCTCCGTCACTACTAGAGCAAGCTCCTGATTGGTTACCGCGGCGCGGAATTCCGCCGAAGTTCAGATTTTTGAACTCGCGCGTTTCGCGCGAATGGCGCGGCAATCGCTTGAACGCTCAATGCGCGCCGCGCCATTCGCGCTATTCTCGCGTTTCGCGCCGCCTCATTCGCGCGTTTCGCGCCGCAGGATGGCTATTCGCGTCTTTGCATTGACTTAACATGTAAATCACTCGCGCTTGCCGCTTCATTCGCGTCCGGTGTGAACGCACCTTAACGGTGCGTTCACACTACAGCGTCAAATTTGCGCTCAGTGCTGCTGGCAACGCTACAACGCCACTGCTTTGGGGAGTGTCTAATTTAGGGCTGAGCACACCTCTGAAAAACAATGTTCACACCCTATTTATGTTCCATATGTCTTCTTTTAACGGCGGTTCGAAAACTAAACTGTAGCATATAATGAAAACATGCAAAGTACATTTACTTTTGCTTGACTTTTTCAATAATATGTGATTTCAGCTCAGTAATCCACCAGTTTCGGAAACACGCGTCATAGTCTTTCCTTGCCAACTTCTCACACCGATTGGTTGTCGCCGGCGTTTTGCGCTCGAAATTTGCATAGAGTTGAGGAATGCCCAACCTTTTGACGCTCTCAGCCGCTCTCAACGCTTTCTCCGCAACGCTTCCAATCCCAAAATGCACCACGCGACCGTTTACGCTCAACTTCCACATGAATGAATTGAAAACGCTCGCTTCGCCCCGCTCGCTACGTGCCAGTGTGAACACACCGTAAGACTTCCACTGGCTCTCAGACCGACACTCCTGAGACTACCATTGGCTCTCAGATTTGGCAGACTGCCAGTGACTGTCTAGTGGGACTGTCTGTGGGACTGTCTCTGGGATTGGCACTGGGACTGACTCTGAAACGGCCATCACTTGTGAGACTGCCATGGTATTTGCTACCCCCAGCATCTATTCCACTGTCTTTGCTACCGCCAATGCCTGACAGACCGCTCCAGCTACCGTCACAGTCTCTGCTACAATCTTTGAAATTTCAACAGTCTCTAATTCAGAGACTGCCACAGTTAATAAGACTGCTGCGCCGCTGAGACTGAAGATAGATAGATAGTAGGGGTGTGACGAGACACTTATCTCACCAGACAAGATGAGACACGAGACTGGGTTCACGAGAATGAGATGAGATGAGATTTTTAAACTTTTTTTTAAAGAAATCCTCAATGATGAAATATATAGGAAAAAATTATATGCAGTAATAAACATGTAAACTAAAGCTGCATGATTCTGGATAAATAGAAAAACAATTTTCTTTTATAAATTGGAGATCACAATTCTGAAGAAAAAAAGCATTAGAAAACTAAACAAAATAAGTGGTTCTGACAGAATGCTCATTGCTTAAGTCTATATTTGAACTAAATTTAAAACAATTGAGTCAGTGTCTCAATTAGTAAAGACTTGTTTCACTATTGGAATCTCTTGAACATATAATTCAATAATAAATAATTTTTTTAACGTGCAGTTGTCGCCACCTCCTGGCGGAAGAGGATAAGCCCTACAGTACATACGTGTTAAGATACTTTGTGTTGCTCTGAATTAGCAGCAGCAAGAATGCGGATTGGAATGTCTTTAATACCTGTTTCAAATCGTAAGCGTCAGTGGAGCGTGTGAAACAGTTGTAATAGACACCGCTGAATCGTCGTGCCACGAGATCTCCTCACATCCCTAATAGATAGATTTTTAAATGTGTCTTGAAAAAAATAAACTTTTACTTAATTAATTTCCTATTCCCTATCCTGTTCTGTATGTGTGTATATTATATTGAAATAGAAACTTTACATTTAACACTTCAGCAAAACTTTACACATATACAAAACTGACAAAACAAATATTGTATTTCAATGTCTCCCCAACATAAAATGCTTAATAGTTAAGTCTAAATATTCTATTAATGACTATATAGGTATCTTCCCATTACCTCATGAAAAATAATCTAACAATTTAAACTTGATTTTAAAAGTTCTATGAAATTCAGCTTGATGTTTTTAAAGTCAGTTTAATATAATTTACATTCATTCTGGCCAAATCAAGTACCATACTGGTAGTTAAGCAGCGAGAACATCAATTTATACAGGCACTTAGAGTATTTACAGTATCACTGTCACATTTCCACTTAAGAAGAAAACAATTTTCAGACAGTCTAGACACAAGACCCATTTTAAATATACAGTGAGTTACAAGCAGCTAATTTTGTTATGATATTTTAGTTTTTTAGGCTGAAATAGAGTTGAAGTAGAGTCTTTGTCTTAGAGTTTAGGATTCTGTAACTGTCAAAGCTACATGATTATTGCTTGTGTATACATTTTAACTTTCAAATTGTAACTGGTTTCCTACCAATTATGTATTTTCCCTAATAAAAAGTAAGATTTAAAATGCATGTATTTTATATTAAGTATAGTTTAAGTCTATTACTGTAACATATTTGCTGACATATTGCTTGAGACTTACTGATAAAAAAAAAAAAAAATTAAACTTTATTTGGAGTACGACTTATGCACAATGCACATTAGTTGTACTTAATAAGCCCATAATATGTTTTAATGTCACTATTGATGAGGATTATATGATCTTTAAATAATATCGGTCTTAAAATGCAAAATATTTAAAGTGTACCTAAAGTACAGGTATGAGCCAAAAAATTAGAATATCGAGGGAACGTCCATTTATTTCAATAATTTGTTTCAAATTGTCACGAGTCTGGGCTGTGGTGTTTTCCTTTCCCCACCAGAGGTCATTATCTTCCTTCCTCCCGCACTTCTCTCCTGATCAACAAACACCTGTCTCGTCACACACTTTACAGCTGTTCCCCATTACTACGGACTATATTAGTCTCCACTCTCCCACCATTCGACGAGGTTGCATTGTTTTCTGTTTGGTCGGTATTCTGTAGTCTGTCTTTCTTGTATCCTGAAGTCTGTGTTCTTGCTCCTGTCTTGTTGTGCCGTGTTGGCCTTTTGTTTTGTTTGTTTATGTTTGTTTAATTAAATATTCCTCACCTGCATTTTTGGACCCTGACCTCATTCGATCATCTCTCAACGTGACACAAATAGTGAAACGTATATGTTATATTAGTTCACTACACACAAAGTGAAATATTTCAAGCCTTTATTTGTTTCAATTTTGATGATTATGGATTAAAGACAAAAAACAAAAAACAAATCCAGTATTTCACAAAATTAAAATATTTCATGTGACCAATAAAAAAAGGATCTTAAACACATGTTGGCCTTCTGAAAAGTGTGTTAATGTACTGTATTATGTCCTCAGTACTTTGTTGGGCCTCCTTTTGCACTAATTACAGCATCAAGGTGGCGTGGCATGGAGGCGATCAGCCTTTGACACAGTTGAGGTGTTATGGTAGCCCAAGTTGCTTTGATAATGGCCTTCAGTTTGTCTGCATTTCGGGGTCTCTGTTCCCTCATCTTCCTTTTTTACAATAGCCCATAGATTTTCAATGGGGTTTAAGTCAGGCGAGTTTGCCGGCCAATCAAGTACAGTTATTCCATGGCCAGGTACTGTAGTTTTGGCTTTGTGGGCAGGTGGTAAATCTTGCTGGAAAATAAAATCATCATCTCCAAAAAGCTTGTCGGCAGCAGGAAGCATGAAGTGCTCTAACATTTCCTGCTAGACAGCTGCGTTCACAGTGTACTTGATAAAAGACAGTGGACCCACAGCAGCAGATGACACGACTCCCTAAAACACTGACTGTGGAAACTTCACACTGGACTTTAAGCAGCTTGACTTTTGTGCCTCTTCAGTCTTCCTCCAGACTCTGGGACCTTGATTTCCAAATGAAATGCAAAATTTGCTTTCATCTGAAAACAGGACTTGGGACCACTGAGCAACAGACCAGTACTTTTTCTCCTTAACCCAGGGCAGATGCTTCTGCCGTTGTTTTTGGTTCAGGAGTGGCTTGACGCATGAAATTCTCCAGCTGTAGCCCATGTCATGCAGACGTCTGTATGTGGTGGTTCTTGATGCACTGACACCAGCCTCAGTCCACTCCTTATGAAGCTCCCCCAGATTTCTGAACCGCCCTTGCTTGACAATCCTCTCAAGGCTACGGTCATCCCTGTCACTTGTACACCTTTTCCGGCCACATTTTTCCCTTCCTCTAAACACTCTGTTAAAATACTTCGATACTGCGCTCTGTGAGCATTCAGATTATTTTAAAACAATTTAAAGGCTGAAGAAACCTTTACAGGTGTTTTGCGTTAATTAGCTGACTAGATTGGGACACAGGGAGCCTACAATGTTGAACTTTGTCATGAAATTCTAATTTTGTGTTAATTTTTGTTGTCTTTAATCCATAATCATTAAAATTGAAACAATTAAAGGCTTGAAATATTTCACTTTGTGTGTAGTGAACCGATATAACATACAAGTTTCACTATTTGAAACCAATTATTGAAATAAATGGACTTTCCCTCGATATTCTAATGTTTTGGCACATACCTGTATACTTGCAATAGTTCCACTTTAGCACAATCAAATATACTTAAGTATATCTTTAGTTGGACTTCAGCACTACTTCCACACAATTAAAGTGCATTATTTACTAAATTAGTTGTTCCAATTTAGCAGACTTTAAATACACCAGTTTACTATCCTAAAAGTTCAACTGTAAGATATTTTTATTAAGTACATAATATGTGAATGCGTTTGTAGTATACTTAACATAAAATAAATGTATTTTAAAATACATTTTAGTATATTTATTTTTCACTAGGGTTCTCTTTCTTGGTTTTTAATGGTATATGTAAGTGTTACACCTGTTCAGTTAAACTTCTCTCCTCTGTAGTAAGTAGTAAACATATTGGATTTATTCAAACTGTTGAGTATTACTTGGGTTTAAGCACAAACAAACTTTTAAACATTAAATCAAAAGAGTATTTGGGACTTCTTGGTTGGCTAATTGTCCAATACTTTCAGTAGCTACAGATTATCCTGTTGTTCACCACTAAATGTCGCTATTTTATCGTTTAGAACAGTCGTATTATCATCAAAAATAATCGGTTAGCTGCTACGATCTGTTTCATCTATAAATCTCAGTATAATTAACCCATAAGGACCCACTGTGACGCGGGTGTCACAAACAATTGTGATAATCTGTAAAGGTCTTTTTAAAGCATTATCCCTTATTTTCAACTCAGGAAATCCCAAAGTGACACATAAGTAACATCCAGGTTCAGTCACATGAAAATGTGTGCATTTTTTGTTGTCATGGCAACATTTCCAAAATGGTGGACTGTATGGTGAGCACATGTTGCAGTGTCAGCAATTTTTAAAGATGCTTTTTTTTGTTACTAAAGGTATGTTTCAACCCATTCAACTATTCTAATGTTTTAATAACACATCCTAGATTACACTTACCCTGATTTTAATGCATTTCTTGAACAAACTGATATAAAACAAGTTACGAAGATATTGTGGTGACATGTCACATCGGGCTGTTACCCTTTAAACAATAGGTGGAATTTTGATGTGACATATTTGTCACATTAAGAAAAATGCTAATAAACTGCTCAATTAATTTAGCTGATTAAAGTTTTTTATTGTTATATATTTTCTACTGCTCATTTCAAAGAATATATTAACAAAACGAACAGTTAAAATAATGTGACATTAAATAAATTGTTAATGAAATGTATTTTGAAACAATTTTTATAGTTACAGTTTTATTGCACAATATACAAATTATTGCAATGTTATGTGCATGTTTAACATGTTGACCTCCAGTGTGAGGTAGTTATTTATTTTTATTTAGTTCAAGTTATGAAAAAAAAAAACATGAACAACCATGTACCAAAAAAGGTAGAATTCTGATGTTTCGAGAGAGTTGTTGTAAAATGTAATGGTCACAGTTACGTGGCTTTGAAATATGTTATGGAAAAGCAAATAATTAAAAAAAAAATGTTATGTAGCAAATAAAACTGACAAAATATACTTTTTTCAATTCTGAAATAAATGCCCAATGTGACATATGTGTAACATGAAAAATTTATTATAAACGCCCAATGTGACATATATGTAACATTACAGATCTTTCACAAAGAAGGGTTGCATTTCAAAAACAACTGCAGAAACATGTTATAAGTGGTCCATTTGGTCTGTATTATATGCCTCATAATTTTCCTATAAGGAGATATCGGTCCGGGTTCTTATGGGTTAAAATATAATCTAGCATTAGGTCTACAATATAGTAAATTCTATCCGAAACATTTTAAATGTTATAAATATGAACTATTAAACATATTAAATCATAAATACAGCTGAATTATTACACATATTAGATGTACTTATCGGCCGTTGTAGTATAAATATAATATTTACATGATATCACACCTGCGCGCGCTCCCGCTTGTTAAAGTCTGTATAAAGGTGAACGAGTCTGACACGCGGGTTACTGCGAGTCAAACGAACCACCAATCACAGGCCTCCTAACAGTCTGTCCATTCGTACGGCGCCTCTGATTGGAGGAGATTTTGGCGACTAAACAACGGAAAAAGTAGTAAACGCTCCTCGCAGTCAGACAAACGCATGTGCGTTTATCAGAAGAGTTCAGTCTCATACAGGTCAGTAAAGCCGGTCGTTTGCAGCTCTTGATGTAATTTTATTATTCATAGAGTAATGAGAGTCATTGTAGAGTGGCATAACAGCAGCTGTTTTAGTGTTTTGTAACATTGCGACGTGTCAATAATGCATATGGATGTCTGCAGAAGAGCATGTGTATGAAACTGAAATATGACACGATGAACTTCTCTCTGTTCCAGTTTCCTCTTTAGCAGTTGTTGTTTGGATATGTATTTTCATAATTTAACAAATGCACTTTCTGTGAACTATAATTAGCATGTGTTTTGTAAGAGCCTGTAACGTTATTTAATATTTAAGCTGCTCTTAGATCGTGAATTAGAGACAGAAAGTCATCTGTCATGTGTGTGTGTGTGTGTGTGTGTGTGTGTATGTGACTACATACTATGACTCAGTTTCTTAATTTAACTTGCTGACTTCTAAATCCATTCATCATGGAGTTGAGCAAAATTACTAAGTTATAAATATTACTTTTCTTTCTAAAATCTATTATTTGATGCATTAACTTAAAGTAGTCTTAAAGTATTGTGGGTGTTATTGAATGTCATCTTGTATGAGATCCATCGTGTCCCTTTTGACCTTGTTGTATAGCAACAGCCATGTTTCTGTTTATTGTTTTCATTCCCAGCATCCCTCCCACCTGCGGAAATCACCTGTGTGCATGAATTAAAGGTTTAGTATTAAACAATAGCCTTTCATGGAAAAATAAATGCATGCAGGTTCATGCAATTTCAGATGTGCCACTATTGTGAAGCTGTAGTGTACACTATGATTGTAGGTTATCTCTTGCCCTCATTTTGGTTGTGCAAATGGTTGGTTGTATTTTGGTTTAAGACAATGTGATTCATGTGTACTCTGGTGTTCTTGCAGAGCTTGTTTGGTTTGGTCATTGTGTTGGTAATGAACAGGTTTGATGGAAACTAAGGGTTTGGAAATGGACTCCTAATAAGCGGGACAAAAGGTCATGGGCGTCTGAGTGTGTGAATGGGTGCCGGTAGCTCACACCTGTTCGTCTTTATTAATAATGAATGCTGTTGATTGTTGCATTCTTTCATGCATTTTATATGAAGGTCACATATCTTTCAGGAGTTTATAAGATGGCTGTGTGTATTTTGTCAACACACATAAGTAGAGTAACACTCAACCTTTGTCCCGGTCAGAGACATGTGATAGATATCACAAGGTCACACCGAAACAGTCCGTCCAATTTAATCTGGTTTATTATGGTCTGAAGCTGTAAAATAAATCTGGAGATTCATGATGCAACAGACTCATAAATTATCTAATATTGTGATTATGTAATATTTGCAGCACAACTAGATATTTTAGATTTAAATAGCACTTCCCACTTCACAGTTTGATTAGTTTTTAGTTGTGTGTTCTTTAGCACGGATAGAACGATACATCTGCTGAGTGTTTGGTCAATATTTGTTTATTGATGGTCATTGCTGAGCTAAGCACCTCCTGACTGATTTCTGTTTGTTCAGTCTCTCTGGAACTTGTCATTGAGTGTTTGTCAGGTCATGTGATGCAATCTTGTCCATCGTGTGGGTTTTGAAACTATGCAAACATTCCTTATGAATGATTAAACATGATTTAGAGTGAATAGTAGCTGAGTAAAGAATGTGCCTGGGTCATATTTCACAATAAAGCCTAAGAAATTGTGACCTTTTTTGCATTGTAACCTTAATTTCATGAGAATTATGCATTAAATTGATCAAAAGTGCATAAGAATGCTTCTTGAGCAGCAAACCAGCATATTAGTACGATTTCTGAAGCATCATGTGACACTGAAGACTGAAGTAATGATGCTGAAAATCACTGAAATAAATCACTTTTTACAATATATTCATATTGAAAACTTTTATTTTAAATTGTAATAATATTTCACAATATTGGGTCATGAAAATAGACTTTGAAGTGACTAAATTCACATTGCGCTGAAGTTTACATCAGCATAAAGCTGTCTTGTTCTCGAGTCTCATGCGGATGTCATATGTCCTTTAATATATCTGGATCTGTTCCACTCAACCTCATGCCACTGTTTTCCATTTGTTGTGCCACTGTTTTTAAATAGCAGCTCTGCTCTGGGAGGGGGGTTGTGTCTTTGCCCATCGGGTGACCGGTCTGAGGGTCTGTCATTGGTCTCGCTCACCCCCCCTCCGGCACAGGAAGAGTTTAAAGGACATGGCTGTGGTCACGTTACCTTTGCCCTGGAAAGTTTGCACAGCAGTGGAATGAGACGAAGTGTTTATGTTTATCAGCTCCTCTTGATGGGTCGACACCAAAACCAGTGAGATAAGGAGGATATCCTTGATAAATACACACAAGTGTGAAGCTATCGTACACTCCAAAATTGTATCAAATTGAATTGAGTTTTAATTAAAATATTGATTAAGGATTGTTCAGTGATCCAATTACAATACATAAGGATTATTTAATTCAATTAAATGGCAAAAATCTTAAAAAGCTTTATTTTTTTTGTGAGTGTATGACTATGGAAGCCAGTTTTTGCCACTGAATTAAAAAAAAAAGTAAATGTTGCAATTTTTCTCAGAATGATGTAATAAACTCGCATTTGCTAATTATAAAGTCAGAATTGCAAGTTTATAAGTCAAATTTACTCGAAATTCTGACTTTTTTCTCAGAGTTGCGTGAAATAAACTCGCAGTTGTGACTTATAAATTAAAAATTGCAAGTTTATGTGTCAGATAAACTCGCAATTCTAAAAAATTAATTCAGAATTGCGAGATATAAACTCACAGATGCAAATTTATAGTCACAATTTGGAGTTTATGTCTCAAATAAACTTGCAATTCTGACTTTTTTCCCAGAATTGCGTGATATAAACTCGCAGTTGTGAATTATAAAGTCAAATAAACTTGCAATTCTAAAAAAATTAATCCAGAATTGTGTGATTATAAACTCGCAATTGTGAAATCTAAACTCAAAATTGCGCGTTTATGTCTTGAATAAACTTGCAATTCAGATTTTTTTTTCCAGAATTGTATGATATAAACTCACAGTTGCAAATTATAAACTCAAAATTGTGAGTTTTTGTCTCAAATAAACTTGCAACTCTGATTTTTTTTCCCCCAGAATTGCATGATATAAACTCGCAGTTGCAAATTGTTAAAATTGTGAGTTTGTTTCAAATAAACATGCAATTCTGACTTTTTTTTTAAATTGTGTGATATAAACTCGCAGTTGTAAAATCTAGTCAAAATTTCGAGTTTGTCTCAAATGAACTTGCAATTCAGATTTTTTTTCTCAGAATTGCATGATATAAACTTGCAGTTGCAAATTATAAAGTGAAAATTGTGAGTTTGTCTGAAATAAACTTGCAATTCTAACTTTTTTCTTAGAATTGCGGGATATAAACTCGCAGTTGCAAATTATGAAGTCAAAATTTCAAGTTTATGTCTCAAATAAACTTTAGACTTTATAGACTTTTTTTTTTCTCAGAATTCTGACTTAATAACACCCAATTGCAAGTTAAGTCAGAATTGTGAGATATAAACTCGCAATTGTTATTAAAAAGTCAGAATTGCGGGATATAAACTCGCATTTGCCAAAAAAACAAACAAACAAAAAAAAATTAGAATTGTGAAATAAAAAGTTGCAATAACATTTTTTTTTATTTTTTAGTCAGCAGCAGAAATGGGCTTCCATAATTGACGGATATATCAACTAGGCATTACATTTTGTTTCAATTTGGGACAAAGATTTGTCATTTGTAAAGCCTTTTCTGTTCCCCAAGGCTGCATTTATTTGATTAAAAACACTGTAAAAAACACTAATAATGTAAAATATATTATTACAATGTCGAATAACCGTTTTCTATTTGAATATATTTTAAAATGTAATTTATTCCTGTGATCAAATCTAAATTTTCAGCATCATTACTTCAGTCTTTACTGTCACATGATTGTTTAGAAATCATTCTAATATGCTGAATTTCCTCTTAAAAAATGTTCTTATTATTAGCAATGTTGAAAACAGTCGTGCTGCTTCATAGTTTTATGTTTAAAAGAACAGCGTTCATTTGAAATAGTAATATTAGTAACAGTAGAAATGTATATAATGTCGCTTTTCGATCAACGTAATACATTCTTGCTGAATAAAAGTATGATTTAAAAAAAAAAGTTCTGACCCTAAATAATATTTAGAAACATCTGCATTGGCCAATAAAAACCCATGTCGGTCAGCTAATCAAAGTAGTTTAATCACAGAGCATATAGTTCTTGTTGAGTATTGACACAGTTAACAATCATATCTAGTCGGTTTTTGTTTTATTTTAGGACTTAGCTATTGGTCGGTTGCTTGTTTGACTTCCTGCTCTGTGATTGGCTGACGCAGCAGGTTCTAAGAGTGTGTGTCCAATAAGAAGCAGGAAGGGGTCGGCAGGGGTCTGACCCGCGTTCCTCATAAACTCAACCTGTAGTTGTTCAGATTGAACTGTTTTTACCTTCACCTGGTTGTTTCACCTTCCTGTTGGTGTGATTCTGTGGGTGTGGGAAGCACATCGGCACCCACATTTGGACGTACCTTTTTCTTGAAGTCTCAGGTAAAGTCTGTGTGTGTGTTTTGTGTTGGTCATTGAGATGGTTTGACTTTGCTGTCAGCGCTATGATGAAGGACAGGTTTTCAAGCAAGGCGTGTACTAGCAGTAGCAAAGCTGAAGAAGTTGTTTTAAAGTATAATTTCTTTTGTCAGAATGTGGAGTAGTATTTGCTGTTTGATTTAGAGTCAGGGAAGATATTGAATGGTTTGTGGTATTTTAGCTCCAAGTCTATACAGGATTTAACTCTGTTTTTATTCACTAAGAGAAGGCAGTTTCTCAGAATGATCTGCCCTGGGGCAGTAAGAATAGAAGTGGGTGAGAGGTTAAAGGGGTAACGCGTCCTCGCAAGGTTTAACATGAATCACATAGCTGACTAAGGTGACTCATGGCTCTAATGCTGCTGCTAACTGAGTTAGCTTGTTGCAAATGAAACTAGTTAATTTGAATGTGATTAAAATGTTTATTTGAACCTGTTGTTGATCAGTGCACTGTAGGACTTACTATGAAACTATTTTTGTTCAGAATTTGGTTGTAAATTTCATATAATTACTAACAAATGGCAAGTAATGTAATTAATTAAATGTGACATTTTGAAGCAGTGTTTTCTTGCAAAATATTATCCAGTATTTTTGTTTATTTACAGCTTTGAACATTTTTTTTTAAGTGTGCACATTTTTTGCGCAAACATTTTTCACTCAAACTGACTAGATACGACTGTTAACTGTCAGTACTCAACAAGAACTATATGCGGATTGCATCACTGATATTCTGTGATAAAATTCTGATTTAATCACAAACAAATACAATGTTTATTACAAGCAAATGGCAAGAAACATACTGTATTAAATAGGAAATATTGAAGTAGAAAGTCTAAAATTATTTGCTTATTATTAAACATTCTAGTATGTTTGTTTAATTTCCATCGTTGAAAAAACATTTTTATAGTGAATCACAAGAAATCATCAAAAAACGATTTAGGTCATAAAAAAACAAGATGAGTTTTTTTTTTGTTTATTTTGAAAATAAAGTCAAAATGTTTAGAAAATAAAGTCAAAATGTTTAGAAAATAAAGTCTAAATGCTTTGAGAATAAAGTCAAAATGTTTTGAGAATAAAATTGAAATGTTTAAGAAATAAAGTCAAAATGTTTTGAGTATAAAAATAAAAATGTTCAGAGAATCAAATCTAAATGTTCCAAGTGTCACGTAAAAAAAAAAATTACGAGAACAAAGTCATATTTCGAGAATAAAGTTGAAATGTTTTGAGAATAAAGCTGAAATGTTTCGAGAATAAAATCTAAATGTTCCGAGAATAAAGACAAAATGTTTCAAGAATAAAGTTGAAATGTTTCGAGAATAAAAACAAATTTTTTTTTTTCAGAATAAAGTTGAAATTGCAAGAATAAAGTCTAAATGTTTAGAGAATAAAATCTAAATGTTTCAAGAATAAAATTTAAATGTTCAGAGAATAAAATCTTATTCTCAAAACATTTAGATCAATATGTTTCGAGAATAAAATCAAAATGATTCGAGAATAAAGTCAAAATGTTCTGAGAATTAAATTAAAGTTATAATCTTTTGAGAGTATAGCCTGTGCATACAAATGGCCCGGGCTGGGAGTGTTGGAAAAAGTTGCCAGGCCACCAGAATTTATTTGAATATATGTGCAATTATTAGCAGAAATCACACCATGTGTTAAAGGCCTATTTGTAGTGCACCAGCCACCTAATAATAGCGATAAGCTTTGTGCTTTTGTACTTTTAATGTAAAACAAGGTCACAGCTTTTAAAACCTGTCAGATTTATAGCAATAATGCCTTTTTTACACTTTTTAGTGTGGCGGGACGGATTACTGTATTCATGTGAATCAGTTGTTTTTTCAATTACTACAAGATATTTGTTTAACTAAATTATACTGTTTTCTTTTTGAAAATTTCACCACCTACTCTGCAAAAATGTCTGTGGCGTTGACTTCTTAGATTTCTTTTTTATTTTTACGTCATCGTAGAAATGAGGATAGTTTTCAGGAAAATAAGGTCAAAATGCAAAATATCTAGTGAACACTAGTTTTACCTGTTGGTGCTGGTTTTTGTGAAATTTAAAGGGATAGTTCACCCAAAAATGAACATTTGATGTTTATCTGCTTACCCCCAGGGCATCCCAGATGTAGGTGACTTTGTTTCTTCTGTAGAACACAAACGAAGATTTTTAACTCATTTTAACTTTAACATGTATATCAAAGGTAGAAAATTATATAAATACTGTTCAGTTTCTCGCAAAAACCAATCATTTCGTGTCTTAGGACATCAGTGTATCGTCACGAGCCGCAGGATGTAATTTGGATTTGTCTGTGCATGTTTTTTTTTACTTTTAAACGTTTGGTAACCATCCACTGCCATTAAATGACTAACAGACTGCAACGGTTTGAGTTAATCTTCGTTTGTGTTCTGCTGAAGAAACAAAGTCACCTACATCTTGGCGCTCTGGGGGTAAACATCAAATTTTCATTTTTGGGTAAACTATCCCTTTAAGTTTAAAGGATTACTTTACTCCGGAATAAAAATGTCTTGATAATTTACTCACCCCCATGTCATCCAAAATGTTCCTGTCTTTTTTTCTTCAGTTGAAAAAACTTTTGAGGAAAACATTCCAGGATTTTTCTTCATATTGGACTTCAATAGGGATCAATAGCTTGAAGGTTCAGTGCAGCTTCAAAAGGCTCTACACAATCCCAGCCAATAAATAAGGGTGTTATCTAGCAAAACCATCTGTAATTTTCTAAAAAAAAAAAAAAATGCTAAATGTATATACTTTTTAACCACATATTCTCATCCTGCACTAGCTTGACCCATAAACATCATGTAATCACATTGGAAATGTCACTAGATTAGACACTTACTCCTCGGCTGGGATCGTGCAGAGCTCTTTGAAGCTGCAATTTGGACCTTCAACCTGTTGATTCCCATTGAAGTCCACTATATGGAGAAAAATCCTGGGATGTTTTCCTTAAAAGCCTTAATTTCTTTTTGACTTAACAAAGAAAGCCATAAACATCTTGGATGACATGGATGTGAGTAAATGATCTGAAAATTTTAATTCAGGAGTGAAGTAATCCTTTAATGACATGTTAGGAGAGTATTGGTAGCTTTGAAGGTTTGTTCTCAGCATAAATACAGGTGTAATAGATAAAGATATCTGATAGTTTAATCAGTTTGACCCTTCATGTCACAGTTCACTTTGATTACCAATTGATTATTGCTAAGATTTAATCAAAGAGTTTTCCACAATATTTCAAAACACTTGAAAGGATTTTTACAGCACAATAATGTGCCAATAAAAAAAGATTGTATAAGACAATAAGCAAGTTGGACTTTTCACATTTGTCTTAGTAGTGATTTAAAGGGATAGTTCACCCAAAAATGAAAATTCTGTCTTTAATTACTCACCCTCATCATGTCATTCCAAACCCGAAGACCTTTGTTAATCTTCGGAACTCAAATTAGACATTTTTGAAATCCAAGAGCTTTCTGACCTGTGCACAGATAGCAACACAACTGACACATTCAAGGCCTAGAAAGGTAGTAAGGACATTGATAAAATACTCCAAGTGACATCAGTGGCTCAAGCGTAATGTTATAAAGCTTCAACAATCTTGGTGTTACCGCAGTCGTGTCTAATATAACCCCTGTTGTTCTCCACAGATTGAGTTGGCTGTAGTCATGCAGGCACACGAGCTGTTGAAGCAGATGCGAATCCCTGAACTCTCCGAGGTGAGGGACTATTTCCGCAGCCTCTCCACAAACACCCTCCTCGGCATGGGTGCGTTCACCGCCGTCACAGCGTACTGGTTCGCCACCAGACCCAAAGCCCTCAAACCGCCCTGTGACCTGCGCATGCAGTCAGTAGAGCTGCCGGTAAGAAACTACATTTTAGCTCTAAGATAGGATGAACTCAAAGCCTGTCTTATTGCAATGAACATTTTGATATAAAACTTTTTTTTTTCCATTAGGGTGGAGAATTTGCTCGTCGAGGAGCGATTTTAAACGGTGGTCCGCTTTTGAGCCATTTCTACGAGGATGCCAAGACCATTTATGAATGTTTTCAGAGGGGCCTGAAGGAGTCAAGTATGTACTTTTTTGCTTTTATTTGAACCTTGAAGCAATACATAAAGATGGGAATGTATATGTATGTTTAACTTTATATCAAAATTTGAGTGATAATATAGTTATATTTTGCAATAAAATGCTGTGTCTAATGTGGTAAAGTGGTCAGCATTTATATGTAACAAAATGTTGAATATATAAAAACAACAAACCAAAAAAGCAAATGTGATTTCCTTTCAGAAAACGGTCCCTGTCTGGGATCCAGAAAACCAAAGCAGCCATATGAATGGCTTTCGTACTCGGAGGTAGGATGACATTTCTGCATCCATATCTGTTTCTGTTTTGACCTATGCTTTTGTAGTTGATACATGCTTTTGTAATTATGTAACTCTTAGTGATTCAGGCTGACCTGATTTTTAAAAAAAAATTTTTATTCAGGTTCAGTTGGTTTAGATTTGTTTTTGTGCTTCTGATTTTTTCACTAACCTCACCACATTGATTTTTATTTTTATATGTCACGTATTACGTTTTCTTTTTTGTTTAAATTCTTATTAAATGTTATGTTAGATCATCATACTTGTGCAGATTACTTATTCAATTCGGCTTATGTAATGTTCTTTGATTCTGCATCTATATTTTAACATTTTTATATATTGTACTCTACCACTCCAAAGTTTTTGAACACTAAGATTTTTTGTTTTTTAAGGAAGTCTCTTCTGCTCACCAAGCCTGCATTTAACTGATGCATCAATACAGCAAAAGCAGTAATATTGTGAAATATTTTTACTATTTAAAATAATTTCTTCTTTTTGAATATATTTTAAAATGTAATTTATTCCTGTGATTAAAGCTAAATTTTCAACATCATTACTCCAGTCTTCAGTGTCACATGATCCTTCAGAAATCATTCTAATATACTGATTTGTTGTTTAAGAAACATTTTTTTTATTGTTATTATTATTATTATTAATATTTAAAACAGTTGAGTACATTTTTTTTCAGGATTCTTTGATGAATAGAAAGATCCAAAGATCAGCATTTATCTGAAATAAAGATCTTTTGTAACATTATACACTATACCATTCAAAGAAATTATAGAAATTAATACATTAAGCAAGGATGCTTTAAATTTATCAAAAGTGATGATAAATATATTTAGAATGTTACACATTATTTCTATTTCAGATTAATGCTATTCTTCTGAACTTTCTATTCATCAAAGAAACTTGAAAAAAATCTGCTCAACTGTTTTTAACATAATAATATTAATAATAAATGTTTTTGAGCAGCAAATTAGAATGATTTCAGAAGGATCATGTGACTGGAATAATGATGCTAAAAATTCAGCTTTTATATTTCCTATTAAATGTTAGGCTTATAAACAGATAATTTATTACATTAATATTGTTCAATAACACTTGCATATAAATTGCATATTTAATTATGCATGTATAATTTAACTCAGTAGCTGTAAATTCATAAACACATTTGCTATAAATTATGAGGTGTAGTGTATCATTCATAGTTTTCAACACATTCAAATTGATGCTTTATAATTTTACCATGGTAATATTTAAATCAACAGAATTCACATTTCATCACAGAAGAAAATAGTGTCTTAAGACATTAGAGTACAAATGTAAAATATCACAATGCAGAACTTATCTGCCTCTTACACTGGTGCCATCTTTATTTTTAGGCTTTGGGATTTATTATAGCCCACATCTTAGCTCTCAAGTTAATAAGTTACCTGGTGCACTAGGTCACTCCATTAAATAACATAACTAACATCTAGCATGCTGTAAAACCTTTGAAGTAATTCATATGGCGGGACATTTTGTTATTTCGAAATGCATAAACTGTGGTGTGTAATCAGAGCATCTGACGCACACCTGTAGAGATGCTGGTTTTGGATTTCACTACTCTTAAGTGCAGATTTCTTGTGGATGTTGACATGGTTGAAAAGGTTGCACTTACACAGGTGGTCAAACTGTAAAAAGGGCTTGTGGAAACCTGTTTAACTGCTGAAGCAGTGTCATATTTGCATTCCTGACTTTGTTGTCTTGTTAATGAGTGACCTAGATTGCATACTGTATGCATGCACTGATAAACGTTTACATATGAAGTTCTTGATGGAAAAACAAAGTTCTTTAAATTAAACCAGGTGTCACCAAACTTGGTCCTGGAGGGCCGCTGTCCTACAGAGTTTAGCTCCAACTTGCCTCAACAGTCTTGCATGGAAGTTTCAAGTACCGAGTTTGACCTTGATTAGCTGGTTCAGGTGTGTTTGATCAGGGATGGAGCTAAACTCTGCAGGACACTGGAGTTTGGTGGCCCCTGATTTAAACTATTCAGAGAAATAAGTTTACGGTTGATTATGGATCTTCTTGTGTACGGTCAACTGCATTTAACAAGCTGTTTTCTGGTTTGGATAAGTTATTTGTCATGTCCTCTTCATCAGGTGATTGAGCGAGCAGAGAATTTGGGATCAGCATTTTTGCACAAAGGACACTCGAAGGTTGGAGATCCCTACATCGGCATCTTCTCTCAGAATAGACCGGAGGTCAGAGCCATACATATGTGATTTATTACCCAAATGCATCTTTACACTTGTGTTTAGATTTTGACCAATTTTTAATCAATTATGGAATTCATCCTGAAGGAATTAGTTCATCCGAAATGTAAAATTTGGTGAAACTTTACTTACCCTCACGCTATCCAAGATGTGGATGAGTTTGTTTCTTCAATGAATTAGAGACATTTAGCATTGTTACTTGCTCACCAGTGGATCTTCTGCACTGAATAGGTGCCGTCAGACTAAGAGTCCAAACAGCTGATAAAAACATCACAATAATCCACACCAGTTTACTTCATCAATGAACATCTTGTGAAGCAAAAAGTTGCGTGTTTGTAGGCAAACAAAACAGATGTTTTTAAAGGATTATTTCACTTCCAGAACAAAAATTTATAGATAATGTACCCCGTTGTCATCCAAGATGCTCAAGTGTTTCTTTCTTCAGTCGTAAATTATGTTTTTTGAGGAAAACTTTTCAGGAATTTTCTCCATATAGTGGACTTCTATGGTGCCTGTGAGTTTGAACTTCCTGCTGCTTCAAAGGGCTCTAAACGATCCCAACCGAGGAAGAAGGGTCTTAGCCAGTGAAACGATTGGCCATTTTCTACAAAAAATAAAAAATAAAAAAATGAAAATGTATATACTTTTTAACCTCAAATGCTCCTCTTGTCTAGCTCTGCATTAACTCTGTGTATTCCAGTTTAAGACAGTTAGGGTATGTCGAAAAACATTGCTTATTTTCTCCTCCAACTTCAAAATCATCCTACATACACCAACCCAGTGTTTACAAAGTGAACATGCATAGAAGGTCAAACACCATTTACAAAAATAGGTAAAACAGTGACATCATGATTTTAAAGTTGGAGGAGATGGGAGTTGGATAGGACTGCACAGAGTACACATGGGCATGGCAAAGCTCTGCATTTGAGGTTTAAAAGAATATACATTATTATTATTAATATTTTTTTAAATGGCCGATCGTTTCACTAGATAAGACCCTTATTCCTTGGCTGGGATTGTGTAGAGCCCTTTGAAGCTGCATTGAAACATCGCTGCATCGATTGCATTTTGGAAGTTCAAACTCACATGCACCATTGAAGTCCAGTATATGAAGAAAATTCCTAAAATGTTTTCCTCAAAAAACGTGAAGAAAGAAAGAGATGAACATCTTGGATGACAGGATTTTTTTCCATATAGTGGACTTCAAAGGGGATCAACAGGTTGAAGGTCCAAATTGGAGTTTCAACGCAGCTTCAAAGGGATCTACACGATCCCAGCCGAGGAATAAGGGTCCTACCTAGCGAAATCTAGCATTTAAAAAAAAAGAAGAAAAACGTATATACTTTTTAACTACAAATGCTTCTCTTGCACTAGCTTGACTTCATGCATTACATAATCACTAGTGGTGCAACGGATCACAAAACTCACGGTTCTGATCATATCATGAATTTTGGAGCCACGGATCGGATCATTTTTCGGATCAGCAAAAAAAAAAAAAAAGGTTGTTTTTTATTAATTACTGAAAGCTTACTTTAAGTACTTCTATACCACAGCAAAACTACTATCTGAACTAATAAAGTCAGTAATAAAACAAGAACAATTACACAAATGACAAGTGTAGATGAATACAACATAAAGTTACTAATAAAATTTTGCTGCAATGGTTTAAAATTGTTTGAATGGGTAAATTGGCAAGACAAAACATGTGCAAATTGAAATTTCCAAAATAATGGTTAAACCGCGAATCACATGCGTGCCAAACCGTGGGGTCTGCACCGTATGGATCAGGGATCATCTACAATCCGTTGCACCCCTAATTAATCATGTTGGAAAGGTCAAGCGCGGTAAGTTTTTTATCTTTGTACTTCAGTTCAAATAGGTAGTGTAGGGTGAAAAACATCTCATTTTCTCCTTCAACTTTAAAGGAACACTCCACTTTTTTTGGAAATAGGCTCATTCTCCAACTCCCCCCCCCCCCCCCCCGAGTTAATAAGTTGAGTTTTACCATTTTGAAATCCATTCAGCCGTTCTCCTGTTCTGGCGATATCACTTTTAGCATAGATTAGCATAGATCATTGAATCCTATTAGACCAGTAGCATCGCGTTCAAAAATGACCAACGAGTTTCGATATTTGTCCTATTTAAAACTTGACTCTTCTGTAGTTATATCGTGTACTAAGACCGGCGGGAAATGTAAAGATGCAATTTTCTAGGCCAATAAGATTAGGAACTACACTCCCATTCCGGCGTAATAGTCAAGGAAGTTTGCTGCCATAATATGACCGAAGCAGGCACAGTAATACCACGCAGCACATGTGCAAATGCTTAACTAGCTGGGAACTCATTTCTGATAATACTCCGCCTGCTTCGGCCATATTACAGCAGCAAACTTCCTTGACTATTACGCCGGAATGGGAGTGTAGTTCCTAATCTTATCAGCCTAGAAACTCGCAGCTTTGCATTTCCACCGGTCTTAGTACACGATATAACTACAGAAGAGTCAAGTTTTAAATACAACAAATATCGAAACTTGTTGGTCATTTTTGAACGTGATGCTATTGGTCTAATAGGATTCAATGATCTATGCTAAGCTATGCTAAAAGTGATATCGCCAGAACAGGAGAACGGCTGAATGGATTTCAAAATGGTAAAACTCAACTTATTAACTCAGGGGGAGTTGGAGAATGAGCTTATTTCCAAAAAAAGTGGAGTGTTCCTTTAAAACCAACTTTTTTGCTTCATAAACACTAGGTCTGGTCCTGTGGCTGCTCGATTATTGAAGATTATTGAATAATCACGATTATTTTGGTCAATATTGTAATCACAATTATTTAACACGATTATGACTGGGTCCAAATCTATATACTAGTGATTAAATTAAAGATAGCAATACAACAGAAAAAAAAGATACAAATGGGGGAAAAAAGTGCTTTTTTGCAGAAGGAATATTATTTTTTAACGTTTTAAGAGCCACATGAATCCAATTTACTGTTACACATGCATTTTCATTCTCAACTGTTTATGATAGTTCAAGACATAACTGACAAGGGTTTACATAAATAATCACCAAGTTTCTAAAATACCTTGAGCTAAAATAACTTTACATGTCCGTGTTCTGTGCCGTCTCTGAGCGCATATACAGAACAGCGCAAGTTTTCTTTCGCGCATTTAAAAAGACAACATCAAAGAAACATTGATAAATCAAGCACGTCCTGTTTTACGAAAGTCATGTTACATGATTTTGCTGATTTGCATGTGAAATTAGGCTTTTATATAGGAGCGAAAGCGCACCACTGGAGAGGGAGCGGAATGGGGCACAATAATCGTTTCATCTCGATTACTGTATTTTCATGAGCGTTTGAAGACTAAATCGAAACTGAATTTAGATTAATTGCACAACCCTAGTCTGTACTTCTGTCTACACCATGCATGACCTTTTCAGCGTGATTACTAAATGCATGAGGTCGAGCTAGTGCATTTGAAAAAGTATACATTTTCATTTGTTTTTGAAAATGACCAATCGTTTTGTTAGATAAGACCCTTATTCCTTGACTGTGATCGTGTAGATCCCTTTGAAGCTGCATTGAAACTCAGTTTGGACCTTCAGTCCACTATATGGTGAAAAAATCCTAGAATGTTTCCTCCAAAACCTTAATTACTTTTCAACTGAAGAATGAAATAATTCAACGTCTTGGATGACATGGGGGTGAGTAAATTATCAGGAACATATCATTTAATGTGGTTTGTGCAGTAAAAAGCAAATATTTTGTCATAAATGTTTCTCCAGTGGACGATTGCAGAGCTGGCCTGCTACACATACTCTCTAATATCAGTACCTCTGTATGACACCTTGGGCACAGAAGCAATGACCTACATCCTTGACAAAAGTACGTCGAAGTGGAGTTTTATTTTGAAATACAGAATGAACGGTTTTTATTATTTTTTTTGTCTGCTTTACTACTACATATTTACATACATTTGTTTTTTGCAGCCTGTATCTCTACAGTCGTATGTGATGTACTTGAGAAGGCCAAGCTGCTGTTAGACTGTGTTTCAGGCAGACAGCACACAGTCAAAACCCTGATCCTCATGGAAAACTTTGACGCTGATTTGGTCAGCAGAGCGCAGCAGTGCGACATCGAAATCATTAGCCTGAAAGACGCAGAGGTGAGTAAACCGCAAATGGTCTGCTCAAATCTTTGCATAACCCCAGTGAATGCGATCGATGCACGTGTTTGCGTCTGGTTGGGTTTGTTTGTCTTGTTGTGACCCGATCAGCTGTGGTAACTGGGTGACCTGCATTACTGAACGCTTGCCCTCAGAACTCACTGACACTTCAGCTGCTATTTTTAGAAATCCTTTCAAACCTACTAACTTTTTTTTTTACTTAAAAAAAACTTATTTACTTACTATATTTAAGAAAACCAAAGAGTACCATATCCATAAAAAAACACACATTTGGTATTTGTTTTGTAAGCATTTCAGGAGTGGATTTATGTAAATCATCATAATTTAGCAATTACTCGTGATTACATGGCAAAACATTTGACGTTGATCTTAGTCTGATGATACATGGGGCAACTTTGTGAGCAATTTTACTGGGCAGCTTTTTTTGAGCAGTGCTGCTTGGGCATTTTCTGGATAATTTATATGTCTCTCACATTATTTATTTTAATGCTACATTTTTATGAATTCATTTTTTTTACATTTTTATTATTACACCTTTTTGTATTTTTATTATTTATTTATTTTAATATTTTGTTTTTGTGTTTTTCTTTTAATGTTACATTTTATGATTAGGTATTTTTAGTGTTTCTTTTCATTTGTATTGTTTCATTTATTTTAACATTTTTATGATTAAATTTTTTGTTTAATATTTATTTATGCATTTATTCTATTTTTTATTGTTTTGACATTTTTATGATTACACTTAGTATTTTTTGTTTTATTTTAATATTATTCATTTATTTTAATATTTATCTTTTTTGTGATTTAAATGTTTTTATTTGAATATTATTCGTTTTAATATTACATTTTATGATTAAGTATTTTTAATATTTTTTTTGTATTTCTTTAAATTTGTATTATTTTTTATTTGATTTATTTTAATGTCACATTTCAGTTCTTATATTTTTAAATAATGTTTTAGTTACATTTTTATTTATTTTATTTCTATTGTGTTGACATTTTATGATTTACATTTTTAGTTTAGATTTAGTTTCTATTTGATATTTATTTATTTTTAATATTACACATTTATGATTTAATTAGGTTGCTTAAGTGTTTTATTTTAATATTATTTATTTATTTCAATATTCATTTTTATGATTTAAATTGCTTAAGTGATTTTGTTTTTTTTTTGTTTAAATATTATTCGTTTTAATATTACATGTAATTTGTATTATTTTTTTGCTTAATGTCTTTATTTCTATTATTTTCTATTTATTTTATTTTTATTGTTTTGACATTTTTATGATTACATGATTACATTAATTTCAGTATTACACTTTTATGATTTAATTAGCCTGCTTAAGTGTTTTTGTTTTATTTTAATATTATTTATTTATTTCAATATTATTTTTATTATTTAAATTGCTTAAGTGTTTTTATTTTTTATTTTATTTAGTTTTACTATTACATTTTATAATTAATTTTCATTTGTATTTTATATTTGTTATTTGATTAATTTTAATATTATGTTTTATGATTATGTTTTAGTAATTTTTTGTTTAATATTACATATTTATTTAAAAATATTTTGTAAAAATGTTACTTTTTTTTTTAAGTTTTTCTAGTAGTTTTAATATTTATTTTATTACTGAATTTTCATGATTTAAATTGCTTATTAAGTTTTAAGTGTTTTTTCTATTAAAATTATTAGTTTTTTATTCAGTTACTTAACAATTATTGTTTTAGTTTCACATTTTCATTATTTAATCACCATTTCTTTAACTTGTGAACCTCCGTTTAGGAAATCCTTCTTTATATTATTAACTTTCTGAGTTTGATGTGACACTTGACTTTATTTCCTGAGGGGTTGATATTGGCTGTGCTTGTGTTAAATTGCTGTCACTCTGCAGTTGAGTCTTAACCGCAGACACAAACCTCATTCACATGTGCAGCTTCTTCCTCTTTCACTGAGCTTGCTCTGTCTTAATCATTTATTTAAACAAGTTTCTCTTCCTTACAGAATATCGGCAAGGCTCATCGCCAGCGTCCTGTGGTTAGTACTGCAGTTTCTTTTTCAGTTTGCCAGCGTAAATTTTATCATTACAAAAGGCTTGCTTCTGTAAATAGTCTTTGCATGCTACTTAAAAATTCTCTATATTTATTTAATACCTCCTATATTTGCAGCCCCCTCAGGCTGATGACTTGGCTATTATTTGCTTTACAAGTGGAACCACAGGTATGTTTTTATTGGTTACTCCATTATAGGTGCTAGCAACATTAACGTCATGGGTTCGATTCTCAGGGAATGTATGAATTGATATCAAAATGTACATTTGGTTTAAAGCAATGCATTGTCCTTCGAACAGAAGTGTTTGCCAAATGCAGAAATGTAAATGTCTCCCATAGCACTTATAATGTGAATTTGAAAGATAATTTCAGCTTGTGTATTGAGTGCCATGATGGACACAATGTTTCTTGTTTGGTTTCTCACAGGAAACCCTAAAGGAGCGATGCTCACCCACAGAAACATAGTGTCTAATGTTTCTGCCTTCGTTTATGTCACAAAGGTAAATACAGCCCTATAATCACAACTTAAAATGCATTTATCAAGCAGAATGCATATTTTTACTATTTTACGTGTTTTGGTTGCATTATATTTTCATGACAGTTAAGCACATTTCATCCCAAGTTCTCCTTAGTTTCATGACAAGAAATGCTATATTATTTCTATTGTGCAATTGAATTTCTTTTTGCATTTCAATTATTCATTTCTAATTTAATGATTTATTTTATAATTACATTCAATAAATTATTTGCAAGTGGTTTACATTTGCAAGAAATTTATATATATATATATATATTATATTATTATTATTTTATAAATATTATATTATTAGATGTTTAGGATAAAGACATCAGCTAAATGACTAGTAAGAAAGATGCAATTGTGCATATTTGGCTTATTGTTGCAATAGTAATATATTTCTTCAATGATTTAATTTCTATAATTCATGTATATATGCGTGTGTGTGTGTGTATGTGTGTATATATATATATATATATATATATATTAGTCTTTTTTGTTAATATTATCTATTTATTTTAATGTGTTTTATTTTATTTTTAAATCTTAATACTAGAGTATTAATATATTTTATTTTATTTTAATATGACATTTTTTCACTATTTTTAATCACTCTTTGGCTGAAACTTTTGGCAAAAATAAAATATAAATAAAAAATTAAGAACGTTTTGCATTATATTTTCATGACAAAGCACATTTCACTTCCTATTACTTTATTTTATTTAATTTTATTTTATTTTTGCATAAATTATTTTTAACATTTAATCCCCCATTCTATTATTCATATTACTGCAATATTAATTTAATGTAGTTTTATTTTATTTTAAACTTTTTAATTAATTTTAGTCACTCTTTGGCTTAAACTTTTGCCAAAAAATATAAAATTTAAAACGTTTTATATTATATTTTCATGACAAAGAACATTTCATCCCCCTTTCTTATTACTCAAACATTATTTTTTATTTAACTATTTTTAATCACTCTTAGCCTAAAACTCTTGCCAAAAATAAAATTATAAATAAAAAATTAAGAATGTTTTTTTATTACATTTTCATGACAAAGAACATTTTATCCCCATTCTTATTACTCCAATATTCATTTTTATTTTATTTTATTTTAAAAAATCACTATTTTTAATCACTCTTTGCTGAAAACTTTTGGCAAAAATAAAAAAAAAGAATGTTTTACATTATATTTTCATCCCTCCATTCTTATTATTGTATATTTTATTATATATTAATACTTTCTTTTCTTTTATTTTATTTTACTTCATTTTATTTTTAAATTTTGTCACTATTTTTAATCACTCTTCGGCTCAAACTTTTGATGAAAAAAAAAAAAAATAAATACAATTGAGAAATTTTAGATTATATTTTCATGACAAAGAACATTTCATCCCCTGTTCTTATTACTACAATATTCAATTAATGATTTTTTTTTTTTTTCACTATTTTTAACCACTCTTTGGCTGAAACTTTTGCCAAAAAAAAACCCTTGAGAAAACTTTTGAGAATGTTTTACATTATATTTTCCTGACAAAGATGTACTTAATGGGAAAAGAAATGTAAAATTTGCTGAAATTAGTGTATTTTTATTTGCATTTATTTTAACTTTATATAATTTATTAATTAAGTTATAATGAAATGTAATTTATTTTATTATTAGATAAAAAAAATAAGGTATAATCAATCAGTGATTTACATTTGAACAAAGTGATCTTCCAGGGAGGCTAGACCTGTAATATTACTTTTTTCATAATATTTGGGATGAAAGCATCAGCTAAATGACTAAGTAGCAAATTTCTGTTCACATTTGGTTTCACCTCTTGTCTTACAGCACAGTTGCTCCGTCGGTCCTCAGGACGTGCACATTTCCTACCTGCCCCTGGCACACATGTTTGAGAGAGTCGTACAGGTGTGTGCAGGGTGCTTTTAAGTTATTCACATTTTTTTTTTCAATAGACGCATTATTTATGGTTTAAAATGGTGCATTGCTTGACACGTCATGTCTGTTTATGTCCAATCTCAGGGAGTGATTCTGATGCACGGCGCACGTATCGGATACTTCCAGGGTGACGTCCGATTTCTCATGGAAGACCTCGCAGCTCTGAAGCCCACTGTATTCCCTGTAGTTCCTCGTCTGCTCAACCGCATGTTTGACAAGGTGAGCATACAGATGCAGTCTTGATATATATTATAAGAGCCTGCAAACCTGCAGTGATCACAGAAACTAGATTAAACCTGCAGCAAACAGGAATGTGATTAAGTGTTTATATAGATTTCTGTTTTCTGACTGGAAATATGTCCATGTAAATCAGAAAAAAAAAAGTTGTTAATGTTGCTGGACACGAGCTCCATCACTGCAAGCACCCAAATTTGTATAGAAAATAATTTTAAACATTTTATTTGTTATTAACAAAAGAGAATATGTATATATATATATACTTATTTATTAACAAAAGAGAATATTTAATCTTTGTAAGCAAAGAATTTAAGAATGCCATTAAAATAAATAAAATGTATTATTATTATTATTATTATTATTAATTGTTATTATTATTTTAGTAGTAGTATAATTTTTATTGTTGTTGTTGTTGTTGTTGTTGTTGTTGTTGTTGTTGTTGTTGTTGTTGTTGTTGTTATTATTATTATTATTATTATTAATAATAAATACTAATTTTATTTAATTTATTTGGTACCAGCAGTAGTATTGTTTAAAAACAATAATTTTTGTTTACATTTTTTGCTTGACATATTAAATATTTGTAATAATAATTCATCATCATTATTATTATTATTATTATTATATATTATTATTATTATATAAATACTCAATTTAAAAGTACACAGTATTATTGCAATTGCATTTTTTATAGTTAGAATTTTATATTTTAAATATTAATAAAGTATTATTTGTAATAATAATAATGAAGTATTATTATTATTATTATTATTATTATTATTAAATACTCATTTTATTTAATAGTACAAGTAGTATTGCAGTTGCAATTGTATTGATTTATGTATTTTCTTGGATTGAAATATAATAATAATTATTGTTATTATTATTGTTATTATTATTACTATTACTACATACTAATTTTGTATATTAGTACAAATAGTATTGCAATTGAATTTTTATTGATTTATTTTTAATTTAAATATTAATAAATTATTATTTTTAATAATGATAAAAATAATAATAATTCTTATTAAATAATCATTGCATTTATTAGTATTATATTATTGCATTTTTTTATTGATTTATTGCATTTTTTTGGTTGAAATATAAATACAAACATTGTTTTTTTAATAATAATAATAATTATTATTATTATTACTACTAGATTGAAATATTAAGAAAATATTTATTTTATTATTATTAATAATATTATTAAATACTTATTTTATTTAATAGTATAAATATTATTATTACAATTGTAATTTTTTATAATTTAAATAATAATACAATATTTTTGAATAATAATAATAATAATAATAATAATAATAATTACTATTATTATTATTATTATTATTATTAATATTATTAAATACCCTCTATGTACCTACAGTAGTCTTACTGCAATTGTAATATATTCATTTATTGTTTGGTTAAAATAATAATAAAATATTTTAAATTATATATATATATATATATATATATATATATTTTTTTTTTTTAACAGCACAGTGGTAGTACTAGAATAAAAATAAGAAGACATTTCAACTAATTTTGAATATTATTATTATTAATTTGTCATTATTAGTAGCAGTAGTATTGTGTAGTACTAGTCATATTGAATGAGACAAAACTGCTTTTCCTCCATCTTTTTGTCCTTAACTGATCAAATTTTTGAGTAAAACATATGGAAGCAAATTAGTCTCATTAATAATTCACGCAAAAGACACACATGTACAAATGCGTGTCCCAGTTCACGTGCACGAAAAATATATATATGTTCACAAAAACCAATTCACGTGCAAAAAATAAGAATATAAATTCATAAAATACGTTTCACAAATTGCAAAACACAATTCACAGATTTACAACTGTGTACAACAATTTTGAATGTTTAAAAATCACGAGTGTATCCCGGACTGTGAATGTACGAATAGCCTTTTGCGTGTGTATTTTTTAGACTTGCGTGTGTGTTTTTGAGACTTTCCTGGCAGCGAACTCCTTCCACGCGGGTCACTCGTACACTTTAGCCAATCAGATTTGAGCCTGTCGATCGACCAATCAAAACCCGCTGTGGGCGTGCCTACCTTACGTTACATCATCAGTGCGAGTCCATAGTTCCAGAATCCAGATACGATTCAGCTGTTGATCGTCTCATTTTGTTTTATACTGCATGCTTACTTAAAAATCGGTCGTTTAGACAACTGTTAACGTGACCAGTGTAAGCCAGCAGCTGCTCAGAGTGTATTATGTTTTAATATCTATCAATTGTTATGTTTATTTAATAAAGAATCATTCATGTGGATACCATACCGCATAAAGAAATCAAAATTATAAACTCAATGTAAAGCATAAAATAAGGTTTTTACAGATGGGACATGTAAATAAATAGAAAATGAAAATTATCTGTTTGGATATTTTTCAAGCAGTCTCTTGTGGTTTCGTTTTTTATTGAAAACAGGAAAGAGCTGTAAGAGCAAAACTTGTCTTGTGTCTCAAATCCTACGATGGCAAGCATTCAGCTGATGACGATGTACTAACATACACATTGTAAACCATGTACATTTAAGTTTGTTTACGTTGCAGCCAGCAGATACAATTAATTTCATAATTGTGAGGCTTATGATGTACAAGTAGCTGCTATTAATTAAACCTCTGCCACAAATTATGAGGTGATGTGAATCTAGAAGTTTCATTTGAAACTGTAACTCTTTCAAAACAGTCATGCTGCAACCCATCCATTTTGACAGTTTCAACTGATGTAAGTCATGCATTATTACTACATTTCTTTTAGAATGGTACCCTATGTCTTTGTATTTGTTAAGGCATAAATCTTTTTTATGCATTGGTAAATGTTCTGGTTTTATGTCAGAATTAAAACATTCAAAACAAGTCGGAACTTGAATGAAGTTCACTGAATAATCTTTGGTGCATTCCTTTTTATGATCAGTCTGTTTGACTGACCAGCAAATTCCACAACTGGTAATACTGAAGCAAATACAATAACATAACCCAATTTTGCTAACCTAACATCATCTTGTGTATTGTAATCTCAAAGATTTTTACATCACTGCTCAACATAAAATTAAACATGGTTAATCATGTTTACGCCAATCAGCGTCAGGGGTTTGGTGTTGTGGACTTTCGCTCCGCCTCCCTCACATCCCTGCACCAGTAGGAAAGTCCACAACACCAAACCCCTGACGCTGATTGGTTGGAACACTGTTTGGTTATCTGTGGTGTGTTGATAGCGCCGATTGTTTTTTTGGCATATCTCGGACCCTAGGCTGACCAGAGAGACGCTTTTTTTCACAGACAATTTATGGGGCAGGCAGCGAGCGGATCGTGAAGAAAGCTCAGCTGAATTTGACCCTTTATGTTTTAGGCTAGAAATCGCTGATACAACCTTTAACTGGAAACACTTCAGGAATGTCGATCGGTTTTCCGGAACACGCGAGTGTCGTGTTTATTTTCAGTCGGCCGGGAAACGAAGCGCAGACTGATTTACTCGCGTTTTGCTAAAAGGTGCTTATGCAGACGCCGTTGTTGTTATACACATTTGCGACGTTCGCGTACAAATTACTGACTTACTGCTTGTTCTCCTTCTTCTTTGTTAACTTTCAATGCTGGTTATTTCAGTGATAAACTTGTTGCATGCCCATCTGTTGTTGCATTTCTACGCCCCGAAACGTGACGCTGAACCATAGACTGTAAAAAATATGGACGTAGTATCCGTGACGTCACCCATAAGATTCTGAAGCGCTATTTTGAAGCCTGTTGTGGGCGGGATTCGGCCGCGCCATCTTTGAATCGCGCCATCGCGCGTCACTCCAGTATAATCAAAAGGCTCGTTTGAGATGAGCAAAATCTGCGCAGAATCGATCACCGGTGATCAACGCAAGATGCATGCCGGTTAGAAAAGTGTCCGAGTTACGTCCGACTTTCTCTGACATCGTGCTGACGTGTGCCAAAAAATTCTCGCGATGGCGAGGCGGCTGTGTAGCTTTTCACCGACTGCGCTGACCAAAAGCACGATGGGAAATGACTGGCTGACGACAGCTTAATTTAAAGCTCATTGGTCCAAACAACTGTGATGTTGCGTTCTTTTCTAAAATGTTTTATTTTTTAATCTAAAATCATTTGGTTATGTATTTAAATTATGCATGAATATTCCCAAACACTATGACAGTGCAATCTCTGTGTGTGATTTGTGATTGTTGTCATATTACTATAAAAATATAAAATACATGTTTGTACTAAAGTAAAAATGGATGATAAATATACCTTTCATATGGAAATAAAAAGCAGGCACTTTGAGTGTTTTGTTCATCGTATTAATTTTCATATAAAAGCAATAGAACTTAAATTATATCATGTTTATCAGCAACACAGCAGGTGATTGTGAATAACGCGATATCCGCCTTTGATCTCGTAGGTATCTGTTCCGCTTCCAGAGCTCAGAACTGTCCGTCTTGACTGCGCTTATTTCACTCCTCCCCTCACTGCAGCCGCCTACTCTCGCCTACATTTCAGGCGAGGCTAGGCGCATCTCAAACAAGCCTAAAATGGGCAAAAAGGCGGGATGTGGGTGGAGCTGGTTGCTGAAACCACGCCCGCCTAGAGCGACAGTGGTGACAGCAGCGGCAATCCCCCTGTCACTCAAGTGGCCACGCCCTTAATTATGCTGAACTTTAAGGCTTAATATAACTTAAACCGATGAGTTATAAAAAAAAATTCACCCCCCTCACAGTTGACATGAAGGGCAAAACTAGCTATCTAGACCAAAACCATTTTTTGAACCAGGCTGTAAACATACTTTTTTCTGCTGTAAAGTTGGGCATTTTAACATGGAGTGTCAATGGGATTGACTCCCTTTTGCAACCAGCCTCAAGCGGACAGTCGATGAATTGCAGTTTCAGTCACTCCCATGTTGGTTTCACGCAGGCGTGCTGTAGGTGTCCTGAAAAGTGAAGCCAAAAGTTTTCGATCGCCCCCGGTGGCTGGCTGCAGTATAGGTCATAAACCCGCCCTCTCCATGTAATCTAATGGGACGTGAGCCAAACTAAATAATCGAATTACACGGCAAATAAATTTTTTTCCAAAGGTGATTTCCATCGTGTGAGGTAGTTCTTATAATGCTGATTCATGCTCAGGTGTTCGTTTTTCTAATAAGTTTGCTTTTAAGTAGTTATTTGATGCTATAAAAACGGGGTGTGGTGTCATGATTGTGATCGTGCGCTTGGGACTGCGGGAGTTTGGGCGGGACTTTGACACCGCGGCTCTGCCTCACAACACTACTGCGCATGCTCTGGCTCCAAACGAACCTCTACTGCGCATGCTCTGGCTCCAAATGACGTAACTTCCCCCAAGATGGTAGCGGGTAAAGTCTAGAAGGGATACAGCTATGGCTACTGGGCATGCGCACATCAGTCTAATGTTATTTTTGTCACACTGTACAACAATAATACTTTTTTTTGTATTATAGTAAGGGCTAAGTTTAGGGTTGGGGTAGGTGTAGACGTTAATAAAACACAATCTAATAGATAGAACAATTAATTTCATTGTTAGTTTCCGGTCTGAGCTGTATACCTGTATGTTTTGGCTTCACTTTTCTATAGTGGAAAGAAGCGGAGACGTTCTTGTTAAGACATGTAAAATGCTTTTTTGTCTTGTTGTGATTATGTATTGCATGTCACTTGTTGTTAATAAAGCATTATAAAAAAAAAAAAAAAAAAAAAAGAAGCGGAGACGCGTTGTCCATCTTTTTTACAGTCTATGGTTTCACGTGGGAGACCGGAAGGTTGCCCCTTGCGCTGAACGAAACGAACTGTGGTTGGTTGTTTTACATGTCGGTCAAACGGCCTTATGGGCAGGCCTTGGCCAATGAAAGCTGCCATGAATACCAGACCTTCAGCCGTCAGTCTGA